>NC_068984.1:13600900-13608030 GCF_001194135.2 Octopus bimaculoides
ATTTATCAAAATCTACCCATCTCTATATATTTATCTATCTCCCTATCTATTTAGGTATGTTTCTGTTTATCTGCCCTCAGTCTGTAGGTTAGTCTATCTCTAAGTATATCTAAGTGTGTGTGCGCGCGCGTGTGTGTATACGCACACACAAACTTGCACACATACAGTATTTTTTCTTGTGCAATGATTCTAAGTTTATGTGTATTTATATTTAAAACAATGTATATATATATATATATATATGTGTGTGTGTGTGTGTGTGTGTATATGTATATATAAGTATATATGGCTGCGTTCGGGTGGTTCTATATACTCTTATACACATAAGTACATATATATATATACCTACATAACTGAAGAAATCCAATGAGAATTATTATTGCGCAATTTATATCACATAATTTAATTTTCACATGACTTACTTCATCTTCCTATATATATCTATCGATATATATTCCTTTTTCCCCCTTAAAAAATACTTGCCAGGTTTTTATTCCATTGAAACTTACCGGTTTTGATTATGTCGGAAAATAATTGTAAAGAAATAGATAGGTGATAGATCTTTTACTGGCTCGTAAAAAAATGAAATATATATATATATATATATATATATATATATCTGTAATCGCAAACTCATGCACTGAGACACGCATAGAAATACCCGTGCGCACGGCCTGGAATTCGTACATCACTGGGTGTTATAAGATTATTTACCATTTTTTTTTTGTATTTTAATATCATTTGGGAAATTATACGTAAAAGATTCGATATAATCGAGGAGAAATACACACAGACATTTACATTTTGCTTTTGACGCCTGCTTGTAATATGCAGATCAAATACTTGGCATGCCTCTTACACAGAAGTTCAGAAGTACCCAGAAGAAATAACCAATAGGAAATCCATTTGACTACTGTTGTGTCTCCTTGTAATCGTGTCTCCTTGTCATCGATATACTTATATTAATGACCAATATCTGTAGTAATCATAGACATAATTCCCAACTGTACTAATATCACCTGATAATCCTCACATCATGAATATGATCATTACACCCATTATACGTTCTAGGTTTATCTTGATCATGTTTTGAAATTCCATTGATAGTACATTCTCCAAGAAAACGATATCAGAATATCAGAGAGTTGAATTTCACGATAAAATTTCTAAATCTCAAATGATGCTGCAAACGCGATGGTATATCACTATCTTTGAACTTCAGCTAAAAAAATCAATTAAGTATAATTTGCTTGTTATCTTCAAATCCACTGTCTGTATGCCTTATTCTTATACTCTTTACTGTTTTGCTTGTTTCAGTCATTTGACTTTGTCCACGCTGGAGCACCACCTTTAGTCGAGCAAATCGACCCCAGGACTTATTCTTCGTAAGCCTAGCACTTATTCTATCGGTCCCTTTACCCGAACCTCTAAGTTATGGGGACATAAACACACCAGCATCAGTTATCAAGCGATGTTGGGAGACAAACACAGACACACAAACATATACACACACATACATATATATATATATATATATACGACAGGCTTCTTTCATTTTCCGTCTACCAAATCCACTCACGAGGCTTTGGTCGGCCCGAGACTATAGTAGAAGACACTTGCCCAAGGTGCCACGCAGTGGGACTGAACCCGGAACCATGTGGTTGGTAAGCGGGCTACTTACCACACAGTCACTCCTACGCCTGTATCTCCAATTCAAAACATTTACTGCCATATTCAGCCTGAGATCGCAGTCGTATGGTACCATACCACACAAAACATTAAACGTTCTTCACCAACGTTCAGCGAATGCGTTGCATTACTGTATAAGTTTAGTGTAATAACCTGTTAAAGTATTGAAAAAGGCAGCGAGAAAATTGTGAATTTTAATACAAAATGACATGATTTTAAATATTTAAAAATTTTCCAGCATTATATCAAAGAAAGAATAAGTATTTTGATTCAAACTAATATTTTTAGTCTCATTAATATCATTGGTGTGAGGTTGATACATATTTTATAAATCTCTTATTTTCCGTAAATTTGAGGTAGGAAATTTTGAGTTTGAAATCCTCTGGTTTAGAAAAATATTACGAATTCCATTTTATTGACCGAATTAACAATAAGACTGAGAGCTTCTTCAAACTGCTTGTACCGAATTAGTTAAGTCACAGCACCAAGACTCTCGCGGCCTTAAAGCTCGCTTGCCTTTCGTACACAGTAAATCTAACACCATAGCTTCCATTGGAGTGTTCACTCAATAAAATAATTATTTTTGTTTTTCAGAAGGTAGATCAGGATTTAAAAGGTACGCTGGTTCCTATTTCTAGTAGCTCCACCTACCGCGTAAATGATTTCTTTGCACTTGACACACCCTTGAGTTCCGGATATACCGCACAGCAACAACTTCAATTATAATTTAAAAAAGGTGCCTTTCTATTAAACATGGTGCAATTTTCCCTAAAAGCATAAAACACCATTCGGTCTTTTCCTACTTCCTACTTCTAGTCTTTACTATTTCCTCCATCTACTCACACACGCGGCCATTAGTACTGATGTGCGCAAGCGCATTGTAAATCACATTTCCACCGTTCCTTCTCTGCATCGATCAGCATACGCATACTTATATGCATGTATAGATCTATTCATCTATACCTGTACATATATACATACACATATAAATACACACGAAGATATATATGAGTTTTCTACTTATGATCTTATGTAGGACATTTCTTAAGGTGATGCACCATTTTAGTCACATCGTCAGTGATGGTTTATTGTCCGTTATTTATATCGCTTATTACATCCCCGGGGATTTCACATGTTTCATTCCAGCCACAGAACTTCCAAAAATGAACACATTTCACCTGCTTGCTTTTAACTTCTCCACCTCATTCAAGTTCGCTTTCTCCTCATTCTTGTCCATCCCCGCCTCTTTCTTCTTGTTATTATTCTCTTCCTCCACCTGTCCTCCTTCTGTACCTTGCTTCCTCTGTCTTGTAACCTACAACTGTTGCCCTAAACGGGTTTTTGAATTATATATTTTCCTCGCTGACGAAGTTATTAATATATTTTCCTTTTCATTCTCATGAAATGCAATCATTTGACAATCCTTTCCTAGTACAGCAACTTCAGTCAATTCCATCAAATTTTATACATTATACCTTGAAGGATTATCAGCCAAATAACTAATCATTAACGGTGCTGATTTTGTTTCAATTTAGCTCCAGGTTATCACTAAATGAAGAAAAACAGGATAAGAGCGTTTAATGCCATGACCTTTGCTTATTTTCCTTGCAGACGTATTGTGTCTTGTAGTTCTTTATCCACTGCGTGGATTTGAATGCTTTTTTACATTTTACATATTGTCATAGACAGGACATATATGTATATAAAACAAAATGTTTATGGAATCACGAGTGGGTCATAAAGGACAAGTTATCATGCCATTCTCGTTCGCGAGAGGAGACTACATGTAGTAGCCATCTTGATAGAAGTTCAACTTACAGTTTTCGGTTTGATATTAATGTAGACGCCTATGAAATGAACTGCAGTATGGATATCTACCTGTTTGTTCTTTCCTGGAGATTTGAAACAATCATCGTGTCATCTTGATAACCGAATGAATTTAGAATTCCTTGACTTTTTTCGGATTATAAATACAGGGGGTAACTGCTGCTTGTATATCCCTCATGTATTTAACTAATAACAATTTAATGTTTTATCGGCTCGGAAGTCACGGAAAGTAAATTAAAAACAAGATTTATTTTCAAGCAGAAATTTCAATTTTAGGCGTTAGAAAAAGACTGCTGACTTAAATTTCTTAAACTACACTAACTTTTGCAATTAGAAAATGATATTTTGATTCTGTGTGCGTAAGTTGTTTACTTGTTCTAAGTCTATATTGATGGATACTACAAGACGTAGATTTTGTTGCAGTGTAAATACTTCTGGGAAAATTTCATCATTTATGACATATCAATGCATATTTTCCATCTTTTCAAGGTTTTCGTGTTTATTAAATAACTGGTTCTACGCATACATTTATTGAACATCATGTAATGGAGTGGTGTCAATTCTGCAATGATATTCTCCAATCTTAAATCTTTGTTTGCCCAAAATATTTTCTTTACTTTGGTCCTAAACATCCATGTTTCTTTTCAGACTTTTGGTTAACTCGCCTTGATAACTGTCTGTTTAACGTAAAGCTTTCCGTTCATATGTTAGAAGTTACTTGAAGGTTTGAAAAATGGTGGGTATGTTTATCATATATAAGCCTTTCTACTATAGGCACAAGGCCTGGAAATTTTAGCGAGAGGACTAGTCGATCATCTCGAGTCCAGTACTTGACTGGTACTTAATTTATCGACTCCGAAAGGATGAAAGGCAAAGTCGACCTCGGCGGAATTTAAACTCAGAGTGTAACGGCACACGAAATACCGCTAAGCATTTCGCTTGGAGTGCTAACGAATCCGCCAGCTCGCCGCCAGCTCGCCGCCAGCTCGCCGCCAGCTCGCCGCCTATATGTTTATCATATATAATGCGTGAACACCAGGGAAATAGAACATGCTATGCACAGGACAGGTAAAGTGTTAATCAAGGTTATTCTCTTGTTTTTGTCAACAGAAGTATGTTCACGATAAGTAAGCGCATGTTTATTAGAGTAGAATGTCCATTTTAGCTCATGAAATTTCTTATTGTACACAGCTGGCTCTAGGGAGTTTTCTTAATTTTTTTTTTTTTTAATGTTATTTTGCTGATCTCACAAAAGCACCAATCACAACTATACCGGGAACCGAGTTTGACATTTGGTAGCAATACAGTATTGCGTGATTCTAGATCACGAAAATGAATTTCTATCTCTGTCGTGGTCATATTAACAATTCATTTTTTTGCTTCTTTTTGCAATCAAAGTCGAGTCATATTGTTGTGAAACCAACAAACGCTTCCAGCTGTCATTTTAAAAATCTCATAAAATTAGTTTGGAATAACATGTATTACGCAAAACGTTGATGAAAATATGACAGCTTACGCCAAGGTCATATAATTCGTGGGCGCTGACATCTTGGTCTTCAACCACGCACAATAGACAATTGCTACATCGGTTCATGGTACTGTTCAGTTAAAATAACTGCTGAATCGCTGACGCATGATCTGAGAATCGAAGTCGACAATTTTTTTTAAAAACTGGTAAATAACAACAATCTGTTTTTTTTTTTTACCGTTTATAATACAGTTTTCATCCAAGAGGATAGATACTTTTACGCGTATATATCACAACGTAGATTATAATGATTCACAGATTATCAATGATGTGTGTGTGCGTGTGTGCGTGTGTGCGTTGTGCGTGTGTGTGTCTGTGTGTGTGTGTATGCGTATCTATTTATCTTTTGTTGCTTTCGCAGGTTGCCATGACTATCACAACCCAATTCTATTGTTATGAATGTTAAGGCGGCGAGCTGGCAGAAACGTTAGCACGCCGGGCGGAATGCTTAGAGGTATTTCGTCTGTCTTTACGTTCTGAGTTCAAATTCCGCCCAGGTCGACTTTGCCTTTCATACTTTCGTGGTCGATAAATTAAGTACCAGTGACGCACTAGGGTCGATGTAATCGACTTAATCCCTTTGTCTGTCCTTGCTTGTCCCCTCTATGTTTAGCCACTTGTGGGCAATAAAGAAATAAGAATCGTTAGCATGCCGGGCGAAAGGCTTAGCGTTATTTCTATTGTCTTTACATTCCGAGTTTGCCTTTCATTTTTTCGGGGTCGATAAATTAAGTACCAGTTGCGTACTGAGGTCAATCCAATCGAGTGGCCCCACCTCCCCTAAATGTTCGGGCCTTGTGCCTAGAGTAGAAAAGATAATTATTAATTCGAATTGGGAGCTTGAGTCAAAGTGAATATTCCATTAGCTGAGGACACAACCATGGACGCCATCGCTATAGCTGTGCTGCAGTTACTCTCTTGATAGCATTTGATGATCCCGACCGTTGTTCTTCTAGGATTCTTCCGCTGAGTATCAATGTAAGAAGCACCGTTGGCTCAGTCGAGCTCTTCTGGTACCTCTTGACATCCGCCATGCTGCAAGCCAGTGACTGGATGTGTGCTGTGCGTTGCCAAAGGGAAGCCCGTAACTATGCAGGGAGCGGACGTCACACTTTGAGGTATCTTCAAAATACCCACATGGCCATATATATATATAAAAGCTAAGTCCGGTTTCACCCGGTGGGTTTGGATGATGTGGCTGTAAAACCTGCTCTGTGTAAGCATTCGACTTGCTTGGGCACGCTTACCTTAAAAATCAATTTTAGAATGACTTTTTTCTGTCGACACGCTAAAAAGAACTGACCAACAATAGAAAAACAACCAAGATTCAACCAAATCAAAAAATAAAACCAAATAATAAGGGAACAAATCGAACCATCCCACTATCATTGCGCGCGCACACGCACCCACACACATTCACATACCCCCCTCTTACATACACACACATATTCACACAGAGTTGAAACGCTGCTTGGTTTATTTTTTCACCGTACAATTTTCACCATCCCACTACCAACTACGACATCACCCCTTCCTTCCTTATTCATCTATCACCCCTTGTTTTCTCATTCATAATCACAAGAGTACTATTATAGTAGATTATCTCGGTAACCATGGAAACGCTGTAAAAAATACAAAGCCCAGCATGAACACCGGATCATTCTACACATCTGTGTAAATTTTCGCGTTTGACCGTGAATCCGAAGACACGAAAGAATCGCCCATGTATAGATATGCATATATTATATTATTTGTTTAACTGTTGTCAGTCACTTGCCTTCGGCCATGCTGGAGAACAGCCTTAAAGGACGTTATTCGAATAAATGAACCCAAGGACTTATTATTTGTAACCCTAGTACTTACTCCATCGTGCTGTTTTTCCGAACCGCTAAGTTACGGGGGCATAAACACAATAGCATCGTTTGTCAAGCGATGGCAGCAGGAGGGCAAGCACAGATACACAAACACCCCCCCACACACACAGAAACGTTGTTCTTCGCACACACGACGGTATTCTTCCAGTTTTCGTCTACGAAATGCTCTCACAAGGCTTTGGTCGGCCCGAGGCTATAGTAGAAGACACTTA
>NC_068984.1:13608258-13610582 GCF_001194135.2 Octopus bimaculoides
TGTGTGTGTGTGTGTGTGTGTGTGTGTGTGTGTGTGTGTGTGTGTGTGTGTGTGTGTGTGTGTGTGTGTGTGTGTGTGTATTAATTTTCATTTTGGCCTTGTTATTGTGTATGAGGAATTACAGACATAAACTTAACACTCCAGTAATTCAGTCCACTGTTTGTTGCTTACAATTCTTCTGAAATTTCCATTTTATTTTTACGGATGCTGTATTATGAAATAATCTATTAATTTATTAATGTTTTCTGAAATGACAGAATCAGACTGTCGTGTTACTGCTGTTACTGTCGTGGTATTATTGAATCTACTTTAAAGCTTTCCACTTAAGCCTAGAGCCAGCAACTACTGTTTTTATTAGAGTTGGCAATATTCGTAACATTTAAGGTGATTTAGTAGTTAATTGCAATGAACGTCAATCTTTTATAAAATAGTCGTTTATGTCTTCTTTCCTGTTTACTTTAAACGCGTGTTATCTTTTACGGTAGAGATTGTTTTCTTTAAAAACCCATGCTACGGAAACTAACTGAACCTTATTTAAATTTATTGGTTTTTACAACGTTTCGTGATCTTTTTTTCCATTGAACCATCGAAAATAAAGTACCAGTCAAGTTCTGATGTCGTGGTCATCGACTGCCTCACTCACCTTGAAGCTGTTGGTTCAAACAATATCAAATTTTTCCATAATGTGATCAACCTGGCGCGCTTTTGATAAGTGGAACCCGCAAAACAGAAGCCTTCTCAAAAAAAGTTCATTGTACAAAATATTCTCAAATCTCCCTCAGAATATGCTGACAGCGTTGCCTATTTGATTTGTAGTCAATCGTCTGTCGTTCGTCGCCATGTGGTGAACACAACCAATGTTTTCCACAGTAGTGGACGTCCGTCCTCCGGTCATCTTCAACACTTTCTCTTCTACATTCAGCTGCCTATTTTTGCACTGTTGATAAAACTGGTGCGTCATCCCCGAGATAGCAGCCACATTAGCATAAATTTCCCTAGGAACTAAACCCTTTTTCTGCAGGTATTGATAACAGGGCGACGCCAAATTTTGTCCCATTTCAAGAGAAACTGCTACTAGTTGTTGCTGAAATTTTCTGTGAACACTTAGTTATCAGTTTATAAATAACTAGAATTGAAATTAATGCATGTAAGACTTAACAACTCCTGCATCACTTCCTCATAGCCAGCCTATGAACTTTTCAGCCCACCAACTTATATGAATACTCAAGTGGAAGAAACATTTTGAATATTTATACACCAAACAGATTCTCCTTTCTCTTCCAGAGAAATAACTTATATTATAGAGGATGGAGGTCTGCATTCTATGATAATAATAATAAAAATTGCTCTGACATACATTAACGACCAGGTACTAACTGAAAAAAGTGAGATGTGCTAAATTATGAACAATAGTTTATCTACAACATGGTTAGTGAATATTCTTGAATTCCTCAAAGTTACCCGTTAATATTTTCGCTGCATGTAATCTATGTCATTCACTAATGTTCATTTAATACTACACGCAGAGTATTATAATCTTCATAGCTCTAGACTATCTTGGTATTTTCTATTTTATTCAAATTTTTTTTTCCTGTTCTTAGCCTAAGATTCATCATTGATTTTGGCTATAAATGATGTTGAAATTACGCTAAACACAATGTCCCTCCAATGAAAATTACTTTCGGTGATAGAGAATGTCCAGTGCAGTTTTCGATATATATTGCCGGGAAAATGACATAATTTGAGGATAAGCTTTCATTTAAAAACATAACCTTCAGTGAACAAAAAATACGTCAAAGTATCACAGAAACATTATATAAGCTAACTCTGACGAAAAGAAACAAGAAAATAATCACAATGAAACGAATTAATGTTGGGTATTGTAGTGTAGAAAGTATAGGCGTGTGTATATGCCATTCTCTGAGTGTCCGCCTATAAATATATAAGCGTAATAACACACACACCCGCACACACACACATACACACAAACACACACACACACACACACACACACACTCACACACACACGGAAACGCATATGTATCTATGATTATTTCATTTGTGATGATATAAGTATAAGTTTAAAAACATTAATGAATATATGATTATACATACATATATATATATATATATATATATTTATAAATGTATATATATAAACATGCATATATATATAGATATATATATATATATACCTTTGTGTGTGTATGTATACATATATATATATATATATATCCGTATATACATACACACACATACACACACACATACACACACACACACACACACACACATATATATATATATATATATATATATATATA
>NC_068984.1:13610592-13613850 GCF_001194135.2 Octopus bimaculoides
TATATATATATATATATATATATATATATATATATATATATATATCCGTATATACACACATATATACATAAATACACAACATCATAAACCTAGAATTCTCGTGTAATGGATACAAAGCGATGATTGAGATATAACGGTACTGGAATAGGAAGTGATTCTATTTTGTTGTAGTCAATGAGGAAATTATTTCCAGAATGAGAGTGACTTAAGAAAACATAACAGATGAAGGGAAAAAAAAAACCTGCTAGTTTGAAGGTAATCGATACAAACAGGAAAATGTTTTAAAAAATAACTTTGGAGAGGAAACCAAAAATCACAAACAAAATGTATGGAAGAAAGGAAAGGACAACAGTTCTTAGATAGTGCACAGAGGAGATGTATCACAAAGTATAAATGAAAGAATTTAATGTAAACTAAATAAATGTGTAAAGGTGTATCGTGTTTGTTTGTGTCAATGGGTATATATTGGTGTGTGTGTATATATGTATGTGTGTTTGTATGATTATAACAAAGTATACATGTATACATACGCATACATGCTCGTACACACACGTATACGTCGATATCTTCTCTGTCAGTGTTTATATAAGTAAACGTAGTAGATGTATATATGTATGCGTATGGATGAGTTTATATAATTGCATGTATGTATGTAAGTATGTATGGATGTATATATGTATCCATACACCCACAGGTACATACATATATACACACACATATATATATATGTGTGTGTATGCATATATATATATGTAAGTGCATGTTTGGATGTATGTATGTCTATACCTGTGGGTATATGCGTACATATATACATACACATATATACATATTTTCATACATACATGCAGTCGTATAACCTCATACATACAATATTATTTAATATAATATATATCTATTTCTTTATTGCCCACGGGGACAAACAAGGACAATCAAAGGGAATAAGTCGATTACATCGACGCTAGTGCGTAACTGGTACTTATTTAATCGATCCAGAAAGGACGAAAGGCAAAGTCAACCTCGGTGGAATTTGAACTCAGAACGTAACGGCAGACGAAATACCACTAAGCAATTCGCCCGGCGTGCCAACGATTCTGTCAGCTCGCCGCCCTAATATAATATAATATACGTTTCTACTCTAGCACCAAGGTCCGAAATTTTTTGGGGAGGGGGCTAGTCGATTAGGACGATACCAGTACACAATTGGTACTTAATTTATCGACCCCGGAAGGATGAAAGGCAAAGTCAATGTCGGCGGAATTTGAACTTAGCAATTTGAACTGTGAAATTCGAACTAAGCAATTCGCGCGGCATGCTAACGATTCTGTCAGCTGCCGCTCTCACGTAATATAATATATAAATGCTGATATATCTTGTTGTTTCTGTCTCTTCTGTTGTCTACAATGCACACATCCATTTGTGTCTACTGTACAACTAATATATCTAGAAGTCATGCCTCAACGTTAACGACCGTTTTTTTTTTTTAAACGTTAACGAGAATTTACTTTCCTCACGTATACTAGATACATCTCTAGCTGATAGGGAGGTCAGCAGATATTATAATTATTCATCTTGTAGAGATAAATGCCTCGGGTAGCATGAAGGTGATTTGTTTCATGATGTACCAGCTAAGAAATGTTAATAATATTCCCATCAAAACCCAATTTTAAACGTTTTGCAAACATGTATTCGGGAGACTCGTGCGATACTCTCACACTCTGAATTCATGCATTTAAACACAGAAAACAATATATCTTACAACGAAACCAGTACAATAATCCCACTGAATTGAATATAGAAATGGAGAAAATGCCACATAAACATATTGATCAATATAAAATTGATTGTCAGCACATAAAAAAAATTACAATATAAAATAACTTTCAAAAAGATGCCAACTCTGTCTCACAAAAATACACATTATTATTGCTTAAAAAATGGGAAATACTGACTTCCAAACAACGCCAAAGTAATATATTCTATTTAAAGCAAAAAATATATTATTTTCCCTCTGAATGACTAAGAGCAATATGGCGCCATTCTTGGAATTTGTAAATGTCAGGGGAATCTGTTTCAGAGCAACATATACTGATAGGATGTGTCTAACTAATAATAGGCAGAGAGATTAAAACCTAAGAACAGAATTCTTAAACATGCTTACTTACAAGTGCAGGTTGACAAAGAGGAATTCGTACACACACAAACACGCAAGAGCTAAATCACATAGTTATATACGATATATAGCATAAAATTATAAATATATATGAAGAGGAGCAAGAATAGGTGTATGAGTAAAAAGAG
This sequence comes from Octopus bimaculoides, assembly GCF_001194135.2. Taxonomy (NCBI): domain Eukaryota; kingdom Metazoa; phylum Mollusca; class Cephalopoda; order Octopoda; family Octopodidae; genus Octopus; species Octopus bimaculoides. The sequence goes on from NC_068984.1 coordinate 13,612,891, forward strand.
TTCTTTTCGCAACGACATCGTTTTAGGTTCATTCCCATTGGGAGGTACAATGACTTGGAACTCTGGAACTTTGATACAGGAACATGTATGGATACCTATCAATTAAATACACATACAGACACATATACACACACATATGTCTATATATATATGCATGTATATGTATATATATATATATATATATATATAGATGGAAAGATAGATGTGTGAGGACGTATGAAGTAGTGGATTGAATGTTGCTTTGAAGAATGCAAGATCTTAGTTCCAATTCCTGAAACGAGTGTTGCGTTATGTTGTTGAGGAAAACTCAGCATCTCAAGGTAGTGCTCGATCATTTCCATGGCAGACGTGTACCACACCGTGGGCCGAATCTAATCGACCAACGGCCAATTGAAGGATGGACGGATCTAATGTACAATAATAAATATTTGATTACTATTTGAGTAGATTGTTCACCAAGAAATTGCAGAACCGTCATTCTCTTACTACGAGAGACTAGCATCATTTCAATTACACACGCACGTCCTCATGCGTACGCGCGCGCGCGAACACTCACACACACGCACACGCACACACATACACAGACACCTATGCACGGTATCAAACTTTTCGAATCTTGTTAAATATAACAATTAATTCTAAATCGTTTTTAGATTATCTGCGTAAGGGGAGTCTGGACCGACTACTTTGTACTGGCATCCAGTCGTGTGAATTCTAATAATGAAATCAGACCAAACGGTGATTATTTGAAATCAATGTAAGGGGAAATGCATATATTACGTAAGATCTTCAAAATATTTTGAGATGTTAAACTGTAGAAGATCCTACGTAATGGATTCATTTCCTATCATATATTACGCAAACCTGAAATGTGCGTATTAAATGATTACAAAAGAGCAATATTGGGTTCGACTTCATAATTAGAGCTTGCACATATGTATGTATGTGTGTGTATGTATA
>NC_068984.1:13614697-13615439 GCF_001194135.2 Octopus bimaculoides
TATGATTTATGTTATATATATATGTGTGTGTGTGTGTGTGCGTGCGTATCCTTGCGTTTGTTGTATTTGTCTCCCCTTACTGCACAGTTGCTACTTGCGTCTCCCCCGTAATCTGGTGTTTCGGCAAAAAGTACCCGGTACAATAAGTACCAGATTTAAAATATGAACGCTAGTCAATTTAGTAAAAAAACATAAAAGACACAACATTTATGCCTCTGTTTACTCCCCTGAATTTTGATTATACCATACCGTGTATTTGTTATATTTACTTGACGCAGAGTCGGCGTTCATTACTCTTTATGGAGTATCATTTTACCTGCTACCCAAGCTCAGACATTTTTCTACTGAAACGTTTTGCAGAACACTATGTTTCATATAGCGGCGATAGAAGGCTTTCTTTTGGAATGTTGTGTGTCCCGTGCAGCAACTATATACTTGCCATATTGCGGAAACTAAAAATAAGAAGCATTAGGACGAATGAATGTCAATTCAGCACAACATTCCATGTATAGGGGATTAGATATTGTTGGAAAAACTGGCAGATACATACATATAAATGTGTGTGAGTATACATATATATATATCATATATATAGATGTATATTTATGAATATATATGTGTGTATATATATATATATGTATATATATGAATATATGTATATACATATATACATATATATATGCATATATATGCATATATATGAATATATATATATATATGTATATATATATATATGCATATA
>NC_068984.1:13616666-13617532 GCF_001194135.2 Octopus bimaculoides
ATATATATGTGTGTGTGTGTGTGTGTGTGTGTGTGTGTGTGTGTCTTCGTCTTTATGTTTTCGTTCCTCATTGTTTTTAACGTTTTTACTGATGTCGTGTACCCATGTATGCATGTATGTATACATATAGTTGTAGGTATGTACATATATGCATGGATATATGCATATATTTATATATTATTGATGTTATTATATGATCGAACTCCACGTATTGTCTCCAAGTAAGTTTTATCTTAATAAATTCTATTGCGCACTCTACTACTATTACTATCACGATCCCTGTCTATCTTCTCCCTCTCTTGTTCTTCATCCTTTCTGTTTTTCTCTCCCAACCTTCCCCCATTCTTCTCTTCCTTTCACCGTTTCCTCTCTCTCACTCCACCTTCTTGATCCTCTCGTCGCTGACACGTGACGAAAGAGATTCTTTCTTTCTACTTCATGTCTTCCTATAGAGAAGCTGTGATTTTTTTTGTCTCTCATTCACATCTAACTTCGCGTTCAAAATAATAATTTTTCTATCGTCTTGGCCTAACAGCCCTTACCGTTTGTTCTCACTGCTCTGTTTTGTTTTTACTGTCTTGTTCTCACTGTCCTGTTCTTGTTTACACTTTCACCCTTCGCAAAAAAATTTGATTTGATTTGCTTTGCGGGAAGGACTGTTCCAACGAAGTCGCGTATTGTCCTTGCCTTCGAAATGCGTAGTAGATGGAACAGGGACAACTGACGAAGGGGTATACTCTTTACGTTGCATGTCTCGTTTCTCTGTTGGTTTTTTTTCGTTGTTCGATATAAGTTCGTTTTCTGTTTTCGTTTCTCATTTTGTTTAACGTTTTTTGTCATGTCCTGTACCCATATATGGATGTACG
>NC_068984.1:13617729-13630003 GCF_001194135.2 Octopus bimaculoides
ATATATATATATATATACATATATATATATACCCACAAAATATATAGACGTACATACATTGATATATACGTACACACATATGTGTGTTTGTGTGTGTGTGTGTGTGTATGTGTGTGTGTGCGTGTGTGTGTGTGTGTGTGTGTGTGTGTGTGTGTTGCTCATGAAGTCGATGCGTAGTTGGATAAAGTTTGAAGCAGGTGATTTATGAAGCGAAACTCTAAACCGCTCATACTTGCACCAAAGTTTACATGTTCGAACTGGGTTTCTTTTTTTTCTTTTCTGTTTGTAAGAGAATGGCATCTATTGAAACACGATAACCCTGGAGCAACAAAGCAGCACTGAAGATTTTACTAATTCGTTTAACTTATAAAAATCCCTTTAACAAGAGAGCTGCATAATGTGTTCATATATGAACTATTTCTAAAGTAAAAAAAAAAAAACCCCAAAAATAATGATTTTGATTTCACAAACAAATCCAGCGGCAAGAGTTTGTATTGTCAAGCAGTAAACAATGCAAACATTGGCGGCTTGGAAAACAGAATTAAAAAAAAATATTATTCCAAAATTCTGGATTTATGTTGCATATGTATTGATTCTTGCTGTATGTAGATACATTGCATTTGTCGCACCAAAATATGGAAATTCAGATAAGGAACGAAAGCTAGAATCTATGGAAAAATGATTTACATATATGATTAAGTGAAGCGAATGAATTTTGCTTCATGGCTGTGTGTTTTACAACTAAACCGCGATCATGATAACTGGTTTGTAACGGGTGTGTGGAAATTTAGAATCATTAAATGAACAATCTGTTAGACGATGGGATTCTCAGAGAGAAGCAGTAGTACTTTGCATCGGTGACCTCGACCGTCTTTGTAATAATGGCTACGTTTTACCGGGTTAGACAGCCATTGCGTGATACATCATATAGTGAAGTTATGTTTAGTGTTAAACTGGTGATCTACCGCTTGTTGATCAACATATTATATAGAAGAGCAACGTGCCTCCGTGAAAATATGTCTCAAGTTTTCAATTTGCAAACAACAGTTCTGAGAAGATGATGTCTTTCAGACATATGCAAAATCAGGAATATCAGCATCTAAAATGGAGACGAACATTCATGTCAGTCGATCTGAACCTGTACGATCAGACCATAGGCAAATTATGGATTTGGCCATTTTGGTTCGTGAAAAATAGTTCCTTTATTCTCAATGGAATTTCCGAAGACGTGCGAGTCAGTAAAGATTCATGTCAAATGATTTGAAGATATATTGCGTATTAAGTTTGTCCCAAGTGATTTTGGGGAAGATCGAAGATAAATTTATTTCTTATTTCTTTGTTGCCCACAAGGGGCTAAACATAGAGGGGACAAACAAGGACAGACAAAGGGATTAAGTCGATTATATCGACCCCAGTACGCAACTGTTACTTTATTCATCGACCCCGAAAGGATGAAAGGGAAAGTCGACCTCGGCGATATTTGAACTCAGAACGTAGCGGCAGACGAAATACCGCTAAACATTTCGCCCGGTGTGCTAACGTTTCGGCCAGGTCATCGCCAGCTCGAAGATAAATTGTATTTCTGCAAATTGTGCGCTCACAGATGCGCAGCGAGAGAAAATATGATGTTGCCGAAAAAACATTGGGCCATCTAAACTGCAACCAAAAATATTAAATTTGCAGCTTAATGTTGGTTGTGATTTATCGTTGAATCTGTGTCGGTCATTACGAGTTCGTTCCACAGCGTCTGATAACATTACTCGAAGCTTTCAGGGAAAATTAAGCAGATATTTCTTGCTGGTAGTGAGACTTAGAGGTGTATTCATTGGCTTCAGTAATTTTAACTGTTTTATAAAACACCAAAATTATGTCTGCAACAGTATGAAATAGGAAAACACTTTTAAATATACTTTTTGCTAGCATATATGAACGGATAATCACTGAATGTTTACCGAAACGTGGCTTTCTATGTATTAATGTTTATAATTTACAAGACCTAAGTAAACCTTAGAGAGAAATAAACTTAAATTTAATTTTACGCCTAGTTGCCATTCTACACATCTCCGGCCAATTTTACACCAAACACCCGAACTCAATTACCTACAGTTTATGAGAATAAATTATATTTTATTCCATTTTCATATTAATCGGAATCAACACACTATAATCATACAATCGTTCGATCGATGTTATTCTATGATACGCTTGACTTGGACAATATAAACATAATTATACTTCTCAAACACGTGGAAGTTTTTTTCCCGATATTCCTATATTCAGAGAATGATGCAGGCTGTTTTTTTTTCTATCTATGTTACACCCCCTAGTCATACCGTTCGCTATATAATATATATATATATATATATAGATATATGTGTGTGTGTGTGTGTGTGTGTGTGTGTGTGTGTATGCATGCGTATACACATATAACTTCCATATTTACGTATGTATGTATGTATATATATATATATATATATATATATATATATATATATATATATATATATATATATATATATATAAGACATCATAAAAGGTGAAGTATTATACATCCTCAAAAACTATTAGAGTATTCTACACAATACATTCACGTTACATTTTCCGCCCGACAAGCGTTTCCGATGCACAGGTTCTCTATTTTCCCTAGATGTAACACTTATGTGCATAGTGTTGCGCAATTTCAGTATATGTACATCCAGTGTAGACGTATCTATGCTGCTTTATCCAACTTTATACCGGTTCGGGTTTGTGAAGCTGACTGAGGAATTCGTTCTTTCGTAGTTCTATTCAAATTATTTTTCAGGTGGAATAGTTTTAAAATCTAAATGTAGATGATTATAGATATAGCTGTGTAACACGATATGACTATATATTCTATTATCATTGCCCCTTAAGAATGCAAAGGAATGCAGTATCTATAAACTTAGTAGTCGAAGAGGCCTTAACTAGGTCAAGATGTATTTCCATTATGGACAACACGTGATAGGGATAGAATGAACTTTGTAAGTTAAATACATAGATTAAGAGAAATCAAGAGAATGAGGAATTCAATGGAAGATAAATAATTAAAAAAAAAACGGAACGGGGTTTATCGTGAGATTGTTAAAAGCCAGGTTTTGTAAATATACGGTTTCTGACTAGGTAATCCTATGTTTGCTTTACGTATGTGATATCTCTTTAATACTTCTTATTTGGAAAATATTTAAAATACTTTCCTAAAAGAATGCACGGGGTTCAGAGCTAATTCATGTCTATAATTTATTAACCATTATCTAGAGATAAATATATGGAAAATTTTTTCGAAGCAGAAATTTCACATCAGGTTCGTATGAGTATAGGGTGAAACTCTACTTATGAACCCATTTTGTATAGAATTTAACGTTCTTGTCCTTTAACGACCAGATGGTGTTGGTAGGTAAAGGAAGAGTAGAACAAAAGAGGGGGGGAAAGAAAACGAAGAAGAAGAAGAAGAAGAAGAAGAAGAAGAAGAAGAAGAAGAAGAAGAAGAAGAAGAAGAAGAAGAAGAAGAAGAAGAAGAAGGCATAGTATTATTATTAGAAATGTTCTGGAGTTTATTCATTTGAAGTGTGTCTCCGTGAATATAAGTTTAATCAAAATAAAGTAAGAGACTTCCATGGATCTGACTGGTCTACAGTTTGAGCACCCGAATTAGAATTTAGTCTAGATATAAGTGTGTTCACTGCATCTGAAAGTAATTTCCTTTATGATCTTGTTACTTACTAAAATACGTGCTGAAGTAAATTTACCCTGGGGTAATTTTCACTTTTAATTAAAGCGTATTGATGGTGCTTTTAACATCAAAATATAAAATGCGGATTTTTCTTCATCATGGTGAGTTGAAATCCCAAACCTAGCTTGCTAGTATTTTGATTCGCATCTTGTAATAATGACGAAAAGAGAAAACACAACGACTTATAGAATCGTGACATAATAAGAGTTAAGAATGACAGGAGATTTAAACTAGAGAACGCAGAAAAATTTAATCATCTATTTTTAAAAATATATTCATGGAAAATAACAGAGAACAATGTCTTCATTGAAAGTCAGGTTTATCGAAGTTAATTAAGAATTACTTCAACAGAAAACACGACGAATATATTCCCAAGTTAAATCTACGAATAGAAACAAGATGTGTAATTTTTCATGAATTAAGATTGAAATTAAAATTCTTAATAAGAGAAATACATTGAACTATGAGGGAAAAAAGCGAAATACACTTTCACTATTGTGAATTAAAACCTGTTACTTTAAGAAGAGAGAATTTAGTGAACGATATGTTGAATTGTATTTTTCTCGAGTTGGTATACTTTTTTGTTTCCCCAAGGTACACCTGTGTTCGATTATCACTGATTTATACAGCACTGATCTGGTATTACACGGTTCGACAATTGTGAACCGTGTTACGTTTGTGACAAATGAATCTGTGATAACAAAAGTCGGCGATCGGTGAAAGATTCTGCTTGGACAGAAAAAGCGGTTCCCGGTACCATCCACAGCGCTGAGGACAAACTTGAATCTCCGGAAGAAGCCTAATATTCCCATATGTTCTATCATTCATCGATCTCTTCTTCATTCGACACGGTTCCACCCCCATCCTTGGCAGCAAACACCCGTAAAAGTGAATGGATGTATAAAAATGAATAAATCTAGTCTCGATTATTACGGAGGTTTCTTTAAAACACAATATAGTAATAAAATTAAATTTCGTATTCATAAATAGATATAAGTAACTCCATGATAAATGAATCATCGCCACAACCGTTGTACATGGAATTACTGGTAGATTTACTAGCACTAAACTCGCCGCCCAACTCATCAAAGCTTTCAATGTTACGTATTATCTTCATAATCATCTTTTCTTGTATGGAATACATTCGTCTGAGACGTTCGTTAGAATTAGACACGTTCGTATGTTTTCTTTACACTGGGCCCATGTTTATAGCTTCGAGAATGTAAACCCATAAAAAAATACGCAGGTTTGTAGCACTGTAATGTAAACCAAGGTGACAGTCAGTATATGCTTAGCGGTATTTCGTCTGTCTTTACGTTCTGAGTTCAAATTCCGCCGAGGTCGACTTTGCCTTTCGCGGTCGATAAATTATGTACCAGTTGCTTACTGGGGTCGGTCTCATCGACTGGCTCCCTTCCCCAAAATTTCGGGCCCTGTGCCTAGAGTAGAAAAAATGCCTTTCGATATTCAGCTACTGCAGCATTTTATCCCAAAATGTTTCGTCGTAGATTTGGTTTCGTAGTTAAAATTTCTTTTCGCAAACGGAGGTACACGTTTCCATCCTACTGCACAGTATTTTCGGCGATTGGGATTCTGCTATAGTGTCCATTTCCCTGATGCGTACTACGTCAAATCACGAAGATAGATACTGTGTATAATGGTGATAGTAGCGGTGAGCAGAGTGGTGGGGCAGTAATAGTCATTATCATGATGATGGTGAAAGCGATGATGGAGTGACGGGTTCAGGAATTTCATCAAACTAGTAATCTATGTTCCCAGCTGTCACAATCTTGTTTGCGGACTCAATTGTTCTTGGAAAGAAGCATGCTTGAATATTTGCTGGCTGAACTTGCTCGCATGCAGGCAGACAGGGGCAAAGTTACGAACATGCTACGAAAGCTTTTCAACAAAAGCTATTGATTTATTCAGTCACGCACAGATTATATCTTGTGGCCCGTCTGCTATTCTACACTGTTAACTGACATGGACATTGATACTATTATACTTCTGGTACCAGACATCAATCGCGATGTAGAATTCCACATTGTTTTACTTGCGATTGTATAAAATTATTGCGAGAGTGTGGGTTTTAAGCATTTTTTGGGGGCCTTATATACGATTTTGTGGTATTTCCCGTTGTGAACTTTGACTACGTAGACAAGGTATTTGGAAAGTCATTCTTTTCTTTCGGTGGACATTTCAACCTCTTTCTGAAATTTCGGTCACGATGAGCAAGACTCTAACTGTTATTATATGCAGTTTTATTTGTTATATCATGCAATATCTGCGACCTTATAGTATTAAGGCAGATGTAAGTAAATTCAACTGTGTTTTTATTGAAAAACATGTCATCTTTACGAAGACCGATGGAGTGCTTTCTTCTCATGGAAAGGAAGCTCCTCAATAGTAGTTGAGGAGCTTTATGTGAATATATTTCAATTTTCTGTTTCATCTGTATATTCTTTTTTCTCGGTTTCTTTTTTTCTTCTAATTATATCATCTCACCTCCATCATCTCTCCCTACGACAATAAACCTATATATGCATATGTGTGTGTATGTGTGTTTGTATATATATATATATATATATATATATATATATATATATATATATATATATATATATATATAGGTGTATATACGTGTATATGTACGTATGTATATGCATGCATGTTTGTATCCTCTACCTGTATGTATTAGTGAGGCACGTGCACAGCGGCTAGAATATGGACAATCTAAGTCGGTTGAATATCCCTCCTGGTATTTAACCGCACAGGTATCTTATTGGTCTGTTCTCTGTCTGTCCGTTCTCTCTCTCTCTCTTTTTCCCTCTCCCTTTCTCTCTCTCTCTCTCCATCAAACACACATTCATTCATACGCACATAAATGCACCAAATCATGGAGCGAGCCGTGAGAGTCTTATGACGATCAGCGTTATTTTCCACAAAATTCACGATGTAAAATGACGAAAAATTAGTAGACAATGAAAGAATATAATATATATAAACATAATCATAGCAAAAATCCTGAAATATATCGAAAATGTGAAAATTTCTCGTATGTTAAATGTAAATGACAACTTTATAATTTTAAATAGCTAAAAGTACCCAAGAACGCAGAGGTAGGGTTTGAGTAACGAATGCAGGATTTGAACTCACAAAGCATTACGAATGTCTCTGAATTATTGAATAGCATATAACATAGTTATTGGAAGCTCAGTAAAGTGTATTGTGTGGAGGAGAAAACGTAGATATTTTTGTTTCATATTTCATATGCTTTGATACAGTTTAGTCTTATCAAACACTGACAACATTTAATAGAAATACAATTTAATCTTCGCCTTCCAGCAATTCAACATGTTGTTTTGCGTAATTTATTATCTATTATGTATATGCTGTGATGAACCAAATTTATGAACGTACCTGCAGGTTCCCATTTAGAGGTTTGCAACCTTCCTATAGTAACCGCTACCTATCATTTTCTATATCTCTCTATTTCTCTCTCTCCTTCTTCCTTTCTCTCTTCTTTCCACACATACAAGCATACGCTCTCTTCCTTCTTCCACAGTTATCATCTCTCTTTCCCTCTCTCTCCTTCCTTTCGCTCATCTCGAAGAAAACAAATATCCATAAAAGAGTGTTCCATATTGGCAGAGGAATTAGATGAAGATGCCAATTATACTGAAGGTCATGCGGTTATTTCCTCTTTATATTCAGTTGCATTCAATTTCCTTCAGAGGTGTTCGTCTGAGCTGAGACTCTGCCAGAGATGCCTAGCCTTTGCATTTCTTCCCAACAGTTCCTACTAAATTCTAGCTCTAGGCTAATTGGAAAGAATTGGACTATTTTGAAGTCTATAGGACCTAACAACTTTAGGAAATACCTCTTACCTTCTTAGGTTTTCTCTGTAGTTTGTCTACTTTGCATTCTCAATTCCTCTCTGATTTCAAAAGACACTCCATTTTTCTCTTAGTTTTTACCTCTTTAATTTCGTTCTCCTTTCGATCATTCTTTCTCAATATTATTCGTAGCATCTTTACCTGCTCCTTTTATCCTTCTTCCGTTTCTCGTTTTTATCATACATTCATTTCTCTTATTTCTATTTTTTCGTTTCTTTTCATATTTCTGCCTTTGTTTATATCCCTTTACTCTCATTTATATCTTAGGACTGTAATTTCATACTCGCAATTTTTAATAATTTTAGTTTACATTTAAACGCAACACGTAGACAACACTTCAACTCAAAGTACGCATTCCTAAACATACGCTGACAACTGAGACACAGACGCAAACGTACGCAGTAAATCACACAAATACGAATATCTCTCATTGAGAATACATGGAAGAGCTCACGTGCATGTGTATTATATATACACCGGCTCCTTGCTCTATACGTGTGTATACAATACGAAAAACAGCGAAAATCATAGAATATCAAATATATTTCAACCGAAACAGAAATTTCATTATCGGTTTCTCTTTCTTGAGAGGCTTTGAATAAACAAAGTTTATTGGCTAATAAGATTTAATATCTATGAATATATTTTGTTACTTTATCCGACAGGCATATTGCTGCGACGATAATAATAATAATAATAATAGTAATAATAATAATAATAGTAATAATAATAATAATAATAATAATAATAATAATAATAATAATAATAATAATAATCATGATGATGATACTAAAAATAACAATGATGATGATGATAATAAAAATAACAGTGATAATAATAATAATAATAATAATGATAATGATAATAATAATTATAAATAAAAAGACAAAAATCAGGCCTCCTCATCGATATGACTGTCCCAATCGACATAAATGTATCTGTCAAGACCTACCAAAAACTGAGCAAGTATAAACATCTTGAAATAGAAATTGGCAAAATGTGGAACATGAAGACTAAAACAATACCTGTTGTCATAGGTGCCCTAGGAATGATAGCAAAAAGGGGCTGACTGATACCTAGATCAGATAACAGGAAACCCCAAAATGGCAGAAATTGATAGTATATGTATATCTATCTATCTATCTATCTATCTATCTATCTATCTATCTATCTATCTATCTATCTATCTATCTATTATCCTAGGGAATGACAATTTCAAAGGAATCTATTTATTCCAGCGTCTTAGAATAATGTAATGAAAAACAAGTCTGACAGTGAAGGAAAAATATTTAATGCATCATTGTTAGTCATTCAAAATGCAAATTCAGTTTTGCGTATGGTTAATCCTGGATGCTACAACGAGTGAGAGTACAAACACTGGTTGAAACTTACTTCATAGCATCATCAAAAAATGTAATCATTAATAAAATAATTATTGCTAAGATTAATATTGCTTCTTTCGTTTGTATAGTTTTGAAAATTATGAAACATGGTTTTGATTGTGACTCATATTTTAATAGAAACGATTTTGTCTTTAGGGCGAATCTATTGAAAATAATGCTTTTTATTGGAAATGTTTTACAAAAAATGTAACAATATAACCACCACCCTATTGATGATAGAGGGAAACCCCTAAAATCCCATGAATCTTTCTTGATGTTTGAGAACCATAAAGCATTAACAATCCTCAATTTATTCTAAGAAATCTAAGAAGATTTACTATTGAAAGGATCTGTAACTCTCTCTTTACTCTTTTACTTGTTTCAGTCATTTGACTGCGGCCATGCTGGAGCACCGCCTTTATAGTCGAGCAAATCGACCCCAGAGCTTATTCTTTTTAAGCCTAGCATTTATTCTATCGGTCTCTTTTGTCGAACCGCTAAGTTATGGGGACGCAAACACACACCAGCATCGGTTGCCAAGCGATCCTGGGGGGGGGGGAACAGACACAAATATATACGCACACATACATATATATATATATATATATACATATACGACGGGCTTCTTCTAGTTTCCGTCTACCAAGTCCACTCACAAAGCTTTGGTCGGTCCGAGGCAATAGTAGAAGACACTTGCCCAAGGTGCCACGCAGTGGGACTGAACCCAGGACCATGTGGTTGGTAAGCAAGCTACTTACCACACAGCCACTCCTGCGGCTAAGCGAATTTTCAACAAGAAATTCATGCACAAATGTGTGTATGTATGTATGCACATACATATATATAGAAAATATTCATATATATATGTATCTGGTTATGTAATTAGACAGTGCCATGCTGTAGAATCGAACCTAAGACACTTGGTCGTAAAAAGAACTTCTTATACACACCTTCACGTAGGTATCTGAAATTTAAATTAAATCTGAGTCATAGTTTTCACTATACATTTCATTCGCTCATTTTTTTATGAAGTTAAAATTCATTTCTTAGCGATGTTGCACAGATATGTTACTGTTTTTACTAACAGCATATTCTAACTCGTCACAACTTAACTATGGAACTGCTCAACGAAGGCAATCTTCGATACATGATACAAGATTGAATTAGTGCTACCAGATAGATATTATTTTAGAGTCTTGTCCAGTTTGTCATGCGTTAGAACTCTCTTCGCTTCATATATATATATATATATATATATATATATATATATATACACGTACCGATGTATTTCTCCGCTTCTTGCCATGACAAATGTCACGCTACAATGTTGTGAGATAGGGAACCAATAATAGCTGAAACACCATTTATAATAACACTGGACGTGATGATGTCATAACGTGTGTGACGACGGTTACTTTGGACTTCATGTAACAATAACCCAAATGACTAAGATGGAAAATATATATGGCACCGAACGCTGCGAAATTGTTAATGCATTCGCAGAAAAGGAAGAATGTAATTAGGAGTATAGTTTGTGAAGCACATGGAAATGCTTGGATAGAAAACATGTACGATTGGATGTCTGTTATGACAAAAGTCAAGACAGGAATGGAAATCTCAATACGTTTCAATCTTGATTTAGCTTTTAGATAAACGCAATATTTCGAAAAAATCCGCTATAATCCTCAAGACGTGTTTGTATTCTGTTAGGTCACTTAAGAAGTGGAATCTTTTCATTTGGCAAGTAATTGAAGTAGGATAAAGATCTTCTCAACAGAATGAACAATTTTCCAATAATTGATAGCAATTGAATCAATATTTTCCAGGGGGTTAAAAGGGTAGAGTAGAGGATTTAGTAGCTCAAAGAATGTAATATGCAAAAATAGTTAAAACGTTGTGTCAACTGAATAAAATATAGATTTAAATGTCTTCCTTCATGATGTTGAGATTGTGTTAATGCGTAATCATTAATAAAATAATTATTGCTAAGATTAATATTGCTTCTTTCGTTTGTATAGTTTTGAAAATTATGAAACATGGTTTTGATTGTGACTCATATTTTAGTAGAAACGATTTTGTCTTTAGGGCGAATCTATTGAAAATAATGCTTTTTATTGGAAATGTTTTACACTGTTTAGGCTACATACAAATATTCAAAAGCATAAACAGATGAATCCATGTATGTATATATGTATGTATGTATGTATGTATGTATGTATGTATGTATGTATGTGTATATATATGTACATATATATATATGTGTACACATACACACACACACACACACACATATATATAAAGGTATGAGAGGTATTCGTGTCATGAAGACCCAAAAGTGTCAGGTGATGCTGAGTCAGTGATATGGACAGACTATAGATAAGGTCCAGGTTCGATAATGATACAAATTACGAATCCAACGTAGGTCATGTATTAGCAAGCACATATATAAAAAGTTACAGAATGAGATAACAAATCCAAGGCTATGAACAGTTTTCAGAACATTTATAACGAGATCTTACAGCTGTTTCCAGGATATTTTATATATCCCTTCATCAGAGACGGTGTGAGGAAATGTTTAAGTAATAGTTATTTTAGAGAAGATATGAAATACAGAGTCAAGTGGAGGAATGAAAACAGACGTGAGATACGTAAGGATACTGTATCTGCAGTTCCATTATTTATGCAGAATGGTGTATATGTAAGTTTCCTGTACCTTGTGATGAGTTCCATTAGTGTTTTTTACTTGGTCATTCCAAACATAAAGTCATGTAAACGGTGTTATTCGATCGAGGGTTTTTAAAAAAAATTTTTGAAGTGACTTAAAAGTTGGGAATATGTTTGTAAGGTTAAATCAAAAACAGGAAGAGAATGAGAAAGAAAGAAAAAAGGGAGAGGGGAAATAAACAAGTGAAGAAAGAGATGTGTTAGCTAGTGGTCAGAAATAACATCGTTTACAAGACTATGCTTGGAATGACCAATTACAAACACCACTGGAACTAACACACAAGGTACAGGAAATTCATATATGCACCACTTTGCTTAATGGAACTGCAAGTGCAATATCCTTCCGTATCTCACGTCTGCTTTAATTCCCCCCCCCCCAACCGCACTCTGTATTTCATATCTTCTCTATAATGACAACTACTGAAGCATTTTCTCGCACCGTCTCTGACGAAGGGATATATAGAATATATACAGCTGTAAGACCTCTTTATAAATGTTCTGAATACTATTCACAACCTTGG
>NC_068984.1:13630176-13639193 GCF_001194135.2 Octopus bimaculoides
ATATATATATATATATACAAATATTCATTAAAATACAGAGATGTCTATAATAGGACATCTAACCCGCTAGAAAGAGCAGCAAAAAACTCTATACCACAAAAATAGGGATAATTTCGAAAGAGAATGAAAAATAAAACCTTTTACCAGTCTATACTCTGTAACATGGTTTCAAGTTATTTGGCAAGATAAAAATATATCTTACTTGGTCAACTTTCTTCAGCAGAGTACCACGAACAACCGAGTAAACACGAGTCATAGGGAAATCCGTCCGACGTTTACACACTTAATTTCTCAAACTATACGGCGCATGTGCGCTTTAACTTATCGGCAGTAAATATAAAATAAATGCCGATTTTCCTTCAGAAATTAGCCAAAAAATATATTATCATTAATAAATCATAGGGTAGCAAAAAACGTTTAGAAATTTAATTTACTACCAGTGGTCCATCGACAATAAAAATTAGTCAGTAGACTATATATATATTATTCTTTCTAGCGGGTTAGATGTCCTATTATTGGAATCTCTGTATTTTAACTTAAGTACCATATTCACCTGAATCTCTTTCTCTCTCTCTCTCTCTCTCTCTCTCTCTCTCTCTCTATATATATATATATATATATATATATATATATATATAGGTTATGAGAGGTAATGGTGTCACGAAATGTGTCATGTATTGCTGAGTAAATGCTATGAATAGATTATAGTTAAGCTCCAGGTTCGGTGATTATGCGAATGTGTAGACCTACGTCGGTCATATATTAGCATGCGTATATATAAAAATTTAACAGAATGAGATAAAAATATCCAAGGTTGTGAAAGATTTCAGAACATTTATAAAGAGAAGGTCCTACAGCTGTTTCCGGGATAATTTATATATCCCTTCATCGGAGACGGTGTGACTAAATGGTTAAGCAATAGTTATTCTAGAGAAGATCTGAAATACAGAGTGAAGTGGAGGAATGAAAACAGACGTGAGCTATGCAGGGATATTGTATCTGCAGATCCATTGTTTAAGGAGAACTATATACATATACGTGTCCTGTACCTTATGTGTAAGTTCCACAAGGACCAATTTTAATTACTAAATACTCAGACCGTCTCCGGTGAAGGGATATATAAAATATTCTGGAAACAGCTGTAATACCGCCTCTTTATAAAAGTTCTGAAATCTTTCAAACCCTTGGATTTTTATCTCATTTGTGTTAATTATATATATATGTATGTATGTATGTATGTATGTATGTATGTGTGTGTGTGTGTGTGTGTGTGTGTGTGTGTACATGTAATCAATAACTTAATAATCGTGAGTCCGATATACATATATACATATGTATATATTCATATATATACACACATACATACATACATACACACACACACACACACACACACACACATATATATATATATGTACATGTACATATATATCTATATATATATAGGACTCAGTATGGTGCAAGATATGACCCCGGTTCCAAAAGGATGGCTCCCTCACATATAGTCCAACCAGGATCAGTGAAGTACTGAAATGACCAGTTCAAAAGTGTCTTTACCACCCCGTTGGAACACAGACAAGTGAACGAGCCAGTGGATATCTTTGCCGCCTCACCTATAACCAGCAAGGCAGTTATGATGGAATACATCGACATTAGCAAAGACGTTATACTACTAGCCATAGATGAAGCGGACGCAAACTAAACTGCTGATCCTGAAATCGTGTAAGCGTGCCCTGGCGAAACCATTACAGATTCTCTTCCAGAACTTTCTTGTAAATGGCAGGTTGTCATGCAAACTGAAGGAGGGAATAATATGCCCAATCCATAAAGGGGAAGCAGAGCAGATGCCAAAAACTGTAGGCCCACCTTTCTGACTTCACACATCAGCAAAGTCATGGATCGGATAGTCAGAGGGAAACCAATCGCATTCTTTGAAGATAATAACTTGCTGAGTGATACCCGGCATGGCTTTCGACCAGGTAGAAGCTGTAACAAGTAATATATTGTTAAATCTCTTCACGAAAAATAAGTATATTTTAGTCTTGAGTTACGAAATGATTTATGTGAGGACTACGTTTAGGAATGTTCAAAT
This sequence comes from Octopus bimaculoides, assembly GCF_001194135.2. NCBI lineage: Eukaryota > Metazoa > Mollusca > Cephalopoda > Octopoda > Octopodidae > Octopus > Octopus bimaculoides. The sequence goes on from NC_068984.1 coordinate 13,632,269, forward strand.
GTAAACTACTTATTAGGACGCAGATTTCATGTGATTAGAAATTTATCGTTTAAAATTTACCAAATGTTGAAATGCTGCTAAAACATCAAATTTATTTTTAAAATATATCTATTATTATATTTAAGTTTTAATGTAGATTTAAATTTATGTATAGTTATAAAAGTTTATTTCAGGGAGATGGTAGAAAAGTGGACGTAACTTATCATGCGGGACGTAATATACAAAAAGTATATCGGGAAATGTAAATAAAGATTGACTGAATAACATTGGTGTTATTTAGGATTAAATTATGATATAATTTCCGGTGTTTTAAGAAAAATATATTGTATTCAAAATATAAGGCAAATAACAAAAAAGCTATATTTTACTCACGAAATACTAGAGAAAAAATTTTAAAGCTGGTGTTACAGGAAGATGGATACAAATATAACACATAATACGATAATATTTTCTAGAAGTCGTACACTGAAAAATATAACATTGGTGTCCTGTAGGAATAAATTGGTTAGGATATAATTTCGGTGTTCTAAGAAAAAAACATTTGGTATTTAAAAATATTAGTTATAGATAAAAAAAAAAGAAGACTATATTGTACTCATGAAATGCTAGAGAAATTAAAAAGCGATGTGACATGATAAATTTCCTAGGTCAAAATTTGAACAACTAGTGATCTCACTTTTATGTGTATATATATATATATATAACATAAATAATATATAATTATATGCATATATCCATACATATATGTACATAGCTACATCTATATTAATACATACATGCATATATGGGTACAGGACATCAAAAAGACTTTAAACACAATGAGAAACGAAAACATAGAAAACGAACTTTTTTCGAACAACGAAAAAAACAAACAGAGAAACGAGACATCGAACATAAAGAGTATACCCCATCGTCAGTTGTTCCTGTTTCATCTACCCCGCATTTCGAATGTGAAACAACAAAAACTATTTTATATTTTAAAAATGAACAATGACGTGATTAACCATATATATCATTCCGCTCACAAAGGTTTTGGTCAGTTAGAAGCTATACTAGAAACTAGAAGCTATAGTAGAAAACACAAGTCCAAGCTGACATAGAGTGGGACTGAACCTGGAACCAAATGGTTGGGCAGTGCCTTGAAACATATGTACATATATACATACAGACACACAGACATATATATACACAAACAGGCGTTAGAAGAAACAAAAGATAAGTATTATTACAAAACAGACAAAGGCTGCGAGCTGACAGAATCGTTAGCGCGCCGGGCGAAATGCTTAGCGGCATTTTGTCTGCTGCTACGTTCTGAGTTCAAATTCTGCCGAGGTCGACTTTGCCTTTCGTCCTTTCGGAGTCGATAAATTAAGTACCAGTTGTGTACTGAGGTCGATCTAATTGACTGGATCCCATCCCCTCAAAATTTCAGGCCTAGGTTTTGGTGATCTTGCACCAGTAACCAATACTTCTAGCAGATCCCTAGTACCTTTGACAGAAACACCCCCAGTAGGCTCCTAGCTGGTGGTCCCATGTCTGGCAAGCAAATAATCTCCTAGAAAAATGTTTCATCAAAATGTTTCATTCATGGGCTCCATCCCTCTCTCATCTCTTGGGTTGGTCCCATTGCAGCATATATTGACGAACCTCTTCCTGCCCAGCTGTAAAAAAAAAAAACAGGTGTCCGCTAGGGTTCACTTTGTCCCTCACTGTCATCTAGCCATGTCATTTCTTATGCAGATGGCACGCCCCGTCATTCCACTCTAACCCTGTTTCACCATGTGCGAACCGCATACAGCCTAGTCATTACAGTCCAAAGATGCATAGATTCCATAAACATAGACCTTCCGTTTAAATGATGTTTCTGTTTATGGAATGGTACAGCTTAGAGCACCCTCCACTGGGTCCATGACAATCTTTTCACTTTTAACAGCAAAATAAAAGCCAAACCTCAGGTACTGTTCATATCAAGAAAGCTTCCCCGCACCCCACCTTTTCTAAACATGAATATTGAAACACGCTCAAGCATATCAAGGCGGCGAGTTGGCAAAGTCATTACTACGCCGGGTAAAATGCTGAAACGCATTCCGTTCGTCTCTACGTTCTTAGTTGAAATTCCGCTGGGGTCTATGAAATAAGAACAAGCTGAGCACGGGGGTCGATCCGGAAATTTCTGGCCTTGTGTCACAATTTGAAATCAATTTTATCAAGCGTAGCTATGAGCGAATACCTGAGATTAGGGCATCTCTTTGGCGTCAAAATATATTTAACTCCCCAACAACTGCTGACATTCTACAAGGCTCCGTCGATGCCCACATAAGAGTACTGCTTCTACATCTCGGATATTTTTGTCGCTATGTACACTGAAATTCTGGGTCGCACCAGGACAAAGGCGATTCGGCTGATCGGAGCTCCATCACAGAGGTATTCACTGCAGCCTTCTTGTCCACTGATTGTCAACCATTCTTTTCCTATGTACGCTTTTCGTCCTTATTTTACTTGGATGACTGCCCATAACTATTTGATGTTTAAGAATACCATTATATTTTTGTCATTAAATATTGTAAGGAATTGTATAAAAATTGTTAACATATTTTGTGTATTTTAATATTACAAGCAGTTTATTGAACATAAAATTGAAGAAGAAAATCTTATATAGGCCTCCAAGGGTCATAGTGACCGCGATTAAAAATCATATCACTAGACCATAGCCTTGCTATGTCTTCTCTTTAGATTTTCGATCTCAATCACAATGTTTCCGGTCCTTCTTTGCAGGCTGATCTCGTATTCCCACAACGACGAATCACCGAACGATACGTTTCTTCAAATCTCATCACTCAATTTGCGTTGAACATATTTCATGCACTAACCTCCATGCCCAATCCTTCTTCCGCAATTCGTCCTTCCTGGTGACATAGTTCATACGGATGTTGAGCTGCAAAATTCTAAGCGCACCAGTTGCGCCATTCTCGAAGGAGGGACTGCAAGATTCATGGGCACTGCCATTCCTACAGACTTAACAGGTAAAAAAGAAAACACGTTAGGGAGTTACTAAATGATTTGAAATCTTCATTTCTATGAGGAAGTTTTAATATTCATGATTGATGAAAATTCCAACTTTCGACAGTATATTTATGAAAGATGGCGGTAATTCAAGGAAAACAAATGTTTACGATCATTGCAATTCTGATGCGACAATAGCAATAACAACAGCAACAACAACAATAATAATGATGATAACAATAATAATAATAATAATAATAATAATAATAATAATAATATAATTTTCTACGTAATGTTTTAGAATCACACCCGAAGCAGTTTTCTTACGATAAAACACAAGAAAAGAAAATTAAAACAAATAATACACGGTTAGCGCATATCTCTATTTCATTCCTTTTTTTTTTCTTATCTAATATCGATTCATTTAGATGTTATTATATTTATATCGATTCCTTGTGGGAATCAGTAAAACCTGTGATTTTAATTAAGTTAGGCGCCTTACACAATGAAACGTAAAAAAGAAATGTAAACGATGACAACGCATAAAAAACATTGAAAAACAACAACAAAACCTGTCCGATTACAATAAAAGACATATCCAATGTAATTAGTGTAAAAAACAACAACAAAAACAAACTAGTTGTCATCTTCAGCGAGCTCTATCTACATTGATCTGTTGTCGTTTGATTCTATCTGTATTTTTACTTCATATATTCATATGTCTTCCATTCAACATTACTTTCATCAACAATTTTGATTTTTCTTTATCAGTTAATGTTCTTTTTTTTATTTCTTTCTTAATACATTTCTTGTATTTCCATGTAAACCTCCACGAATGTGTATACAGTATTCATATAAGAACAACAAATAGATGTAATATAATAACATGCAAATGAACGAAACACATTACGATCTTAATATAACGGTACTTACATATATATACATATATATATATATATATATATGAATACATATATGTTTATTTTTATGTCAAGTTATAATAAAAACAATTTAACATTAAACTGAAGAATAACGCAATACTTTTTAGTAGAAAACAAGTTCATTAAACTTTTTACATGAAGAGGGGTGATAGTGAAGTTGAAGTTTCAACCTGTTAGCCTTCGTTGAAATGAAATACGGGATCCTTCTGGCTTTATATAGTCTTTGGCAAGTTCTTTTTTTTATCTGTTGTAGGTGGAGCTATATGAAATAATAATTAGGCTTGGTGTATGTACGTTTTGGAATTAGAGGAACAGGGAAAGAATTTGAATATAATAACAGACAAATATGTTGTAGAGTGTGGATTCATGGGAAGATACTGCTGGAATATTGTATTAGGTGAAAATGGAGAGTTCGGTTGTTATTTAGAATTTCGTTAAGCGTTTGGTTTTCAAACGTGTGTGTTGTATTTTTTTTAGGACTGGTTTCTTGTTGAACCTATACAAATTTATGGATTTGGTGTTTTATTCGTGGTTACAGTTGCGTTATTGATATTATTTCTGATGCAGTTTCAGTTTAGATGGCAGAGTGAATATTTTTTGAAGTTACAACCAGTGTTATGCGTTTGACTTTGTTAAAAACGTTTTTTACTGTCAAGTGGATATAATTGACTACGAGTTTTGGACGTTATTGGTTCTAGAACACAATATTTTTATGTTGCGTTTGTTTATCAGTCTGTGGTACTTATGGTTGGACTAAAGTGGCTTTGAAGTATTTCGAAAAATAATCTGGCTATTAATGTGGTGATTTATATGTTGAAGGAGCTGTCTATATCGTTTCAAGTGAATGAAACCAATATTTATATTATTATGAAAGCAACATAGAGTTAACAACACGGTTGGTTTCCATTGTCTAATGAAATGATTTTAATTTACATTTTTTATGAATGATTTCACGTGTGTATAAATATCTTGATTCGCATTTAATATTTTCATTTGTTGGTATATAATACTTTTTTTTTCTTGTTATTGGTGGTGCTGTTCTGCCAGAAAACAGCACTGACTTTTCTAACGTATAACCAAAAGCAGCTTTTCCTTTTGAATTAATGTATCAACATAAATTAATGTATCTACATAAATTAATGTATCTACAGTTACATTTCCCAATTTCGAATATCGATGACAACAGAGTGATTAGGAATGACACGATATCTGAGTTAACCTAATCTGTTTTTCAATCATACATGCTCTTTAAATTAATTTTACTTTTGACTTGATACAAGAAATACGAATCATTAGCCGAATTACGTATCTCTTCACACGAAATGTATTTTGCCTGGTTGAATAGATACATCATATTCATAGCATTTATTATGATTGCATTCAGTTTTATACTTACAAAATGTAACCCGACGAACGACCATTACCTGCATATAAGTTCAGCCTGCTGTTAATTCGTTTCATATATCTTGGTTAATACAAAATTATGATCGCAAAAGTGCACCAGATCTTCAAATATTGGTTTCAGATTGTGACACAAGGCCACAAATCCCAGAAGAGGGGTAAGTTGATTACATCAGCCCCAGAACTCAACCGGTACTTAATTTATCAACCCCGAAATGATAAAAGGCAAAGCCGATCTCGGCAGAATTTGAACTCAGAACGTGAATACGGAAGAAATACCTATTTTTTACTGCCCCCAAGGGGCTACACACAGAGGGGACAAACGAGGACAGACTAACGGATTAAGTCGATTATATCGACCCCAGTGCGTAACTGGTACTTATTTAATCGACCCCGAAAGGATGAAAGGCAAAGTCGACCTCGGCGGAATTTGAACTCAGAACGTAGCGGCAGACGAAATACCGCTACGAATTTTGCCCGGTAAGCTGTCAAGTCCCCGCCTGAGATTTTCAAATATTATAAGCTAAATTCTAAAACATTTTATATTTATATATGTATTCAAACTATCGTTAATTTATCTTTGTGATAACAAGGCAATATGCCTGTTACATACTCATTACTGTTGCCAAAGCTTTTGGATTTTAGCTTGAGCTCATTTATTTAAAACATTAAAGATACTGAGAAAAATAAGAATATATAACAAACTATTTTTTTAAACAATTTGGATTCATTTAGGCAAATCCAGATATGTTATAAAATAATAGGTTCTAATATGAGGCGCTGATATGAATTATCTTCTATTTCGAATCTAATTCTCTTCATTTATGGTGCTTGAGTTTTGGTAATTTCAAATATATTATCTCTTTTTCCTCAAAAATGACAGTATTTTGTCCAAAGAAATTATAAAAAATATCACGTTTTCTGAAGAAAATCCATAATAAAAACTCATGCATATAATATTCACTTCTAAAAGGATTATCTTCTTTATCGTTGTCACTGAGTGACCAGAGTAAAATAATCAAATCAAATAATAAAAACTACATTATCCTCATTGCGATTAATTTCATCCCATTACATGAATCTGTAGTAACACGGTTTACTGGAACAATTGTGTGGTAGGATATATTGCAATGTTCATTCTCCATATGTTATTTTCTTGTTACCTCAGTGACAGTGGTTCCACTTTAAGTATAACTGAAGGACATTTTCTCATCTACCGACTTACTGGATGCATGGAGCCGTCTTAGTGATATGAAATTAGTCCACGTTCCGTGAATCGTTACATGCATTCTTTTCTTCTTTTTCCTGTTTCAGTCAGTTGACTGTGGGCATGATGGAGCATCGCCTTTAGTCGAATGAATCGAATGAATCGACACCACGTCTTATTCTTTGTAAGCAATAATACTTATTCTATCAGTCTCTTTTGCCGAATCGCTAAATTAAGGGGACGTAAACAAATCAACATGGGATTTCAAGCAATGGTTGGGGGACAAACACACACAGAGATATATTCATATATCATACATATATAATACGTATACATGCATACATACATACATACATACATACATATATATATA
>NC_068984.1:13640347-13642559 GCF_001194135.2 Octopus bimaculoides
ATATATATTAACGGCTTCTTTCAGTTTCCGCCTTCCGTACTCACTAATAAGATTTTGGTCGGCTCGAGGCCATAGTAGAAGACACTTGCCAAAGGTGCCACGCAGTGGGAATGAACCCAGAACCATATGGCTGGAAAGCAAGCCTCTTATCACACAGGCACTCTGCGCCTACAATTTTCACTTCACAGAAGCCATTAAGCGGGTGGGAAATGTATGATCGTTATAACATCTTATTTCGTTTTGCCTATTCAATGCCCAAATAAAATGATGTATTTTGCTGCGGAAACGTAAACTGAGATAGTCTATAAAATAAGCAATGTAAAGCAAGCTAAAATATATACTTACTAATTCCCAGAAATATGAAGAGTTTCTCAAACTTACTCGCTCTCAGAAAAGAATAACAGCTAATAATATCAGCTAAAACACTCGTTGAAACACTCTTACATGTGGCCGACGCTGAACTGACGCCTTCTCTGGGATTCTCGATGTTTATGATAACATACTTTAGAAGTTAGACTTGCATTAAATGACCACACAGACTTTTACACTTACAAGTCATGGTCCATCCTCGTTCGCCGGTGTATATAGCCATATAACATTTTTCTTTGAATGCCATACACTATTATCAACCATTTTCTTTCGAGTTAACCTATCCAACGTCTTTATCCCTTCATTGGTCCAATTCGAAATAACCACATTATATCAAATAACCGGAAAAACCCAGACTTTGATAGCAGTAATCTTCAATTTCGCTTTCAGCTCTGAACTGCGTAGAAAGACTTTTTCTTTCTTGTGTAGAACTTTGTCGAGCTCCAAAATAACCAAATATTTATATCCACTTGTCATCATTATTTGTTAAGGTTAACTCTACAGATATCCTGTAGAAATTATAACCAGCCCTGATTTTTGTTAATACGTTTCGTATACGAGACGTTCGACGTAAATAAACAGTGAGATCGAAGGTGAAAAATGGATAATGGGGGTATATGCTATATTTCGGCGAGGTTTTACCCTTTCATCTAACTCATTAATCATCCTCAAACATATTGCTTAGATAGCCACTATATATACGTTATTGGATATACCAATTTACATATTAAACGTATTCCTGGATGCTGGTATGTAAATATAAATGATTTGTAGGTACGTGATGTTTTTCTAAGCAACCAAATCATAATATGGAGTATATTAAACGTATTTATAAGTCAATAGCAGGTTCTATTGTGTTAGCAGTTCGCTTTTACAGTATTTGTTTAGGTCATCGCTACAGATATGCTATAAAAAAATTCGCCAACACTAATTTTCGTTACAACGTTTCGTATACGTGGCGTCAGATTTAAACAAACAATGAGATCGAAGATGAAGAATGGGCTTCATCATTTTATTTAATCCCATTACTACATCGACGTCTACATATCTTCAAAGTCAGTGTGGCACACTTTGCAATACGAGACTCAATCCCAATGCCTTGTTGTAAAGACATTACAACACCAGTGAATACTTCTGACCAATGGATCAAGCTGCCATTCATTCTTGCCAAAGAGCTTCAAATCCTCATTGAAAAGTAGATGGATTTATCATAGGTCCTCTATTTTCAATCTGATAGCCAATATCTGTCTCTCGTAATATTATTGATAATGGAATCATGGCAATCCTAAAGAGCAATGGTGAAAAAGAATATCCTTGGAATACTTCTCCTTTTGTATTGGCCACACCTTAATGTTTATTTCCTGTAAACAGCCTTGTCTTTCACAAAGCATACTAGATTAAATTACTTCGATAACACAATCTGCTATTTCAAACATTCTGAAACATTTCGGCGTCCACGAATGTGGGAACCATCTCAAGAACTTTCTTAAAGCTTATCAAAATCATTAGACATATTTTGCAATTATTAATGATCGCTTTGTGAATAGCAAGACGCCCCTGGGCTCCCCGTGTATTTTTGCTGCATCACTTCTGCTCGGCTTCATCATCATCATTTTCATCATCATCATCATCATCATCACCATCATCATCATCATTACCATCATCATCATCATCATCATCATCATCATCATCATCATCACCATCATCATCATCATCATCATCATCATCATCATCATCATCATCATCATCATCATCATCACCATCATCATCATCATCACCATCATCATCATCATCACCATCATCATCATCATCATCATCATCATCATCATCATCATCATCATCA
>NC_068984.1:13642879-13646274 GCF_001194135.2 Octopus bimaculoides
CATTTTCATCATCATCATCATCATCATCACCATCATCATCATCATTACCATCATCATCATCATCATCATCATCATCATCATCATCATCACCATCATCATCATCATCATCATCATCATCATCATCATCATCATCATCACAATCATCATCATCATCATCATCATCATCATCATCATCATCATCATCATCATCGTTGTCATCGTCGTCGTCATCGTCGTCGTCGTCGTTGTCGTCGTCCTCATTATCATTATTAATGCGAATATATAAATTGTCGTATAACCAGTGACTTAAATCATTCTTCGTTGGTTTAAATAGTCTGCTAAATATAATTAGATTCCGCCAATTTGGGATTTCAAGTGATGAAATTGACATCCTTTGTTAGCAATTTAAAATTGACTGAATGGCTAGTTTTAAAAGGATAACAATTTAAATATACCTCTGTGAATTACAAACCGGATCCCAGATGCATAATAACTAGATGGAGTATGCATCGAAATTTTAGTAATTGCACTTCTGAATTAACCAACTGGATAAAAGCTGTCCCACAGGTTAATATATAAGTGACTTATCTTTCAATTCTCTCTATATAAAAATGTGCATAATTATATCTAATAGATTTGTGTTAGTATGATTAAATCTTGCTGGCAATTCAAATATGAAATGTAATGACTGCCAAAGTCAGTCGGGAATGTAATACATGATTTTTTTTTCTGTTACTGAATCATTTTTGTTTTCAGACGTCCAATGCGAAAAACCATTATTAAAAATCGATTTGAGAATGATCCACAAAACATGTTTAACAAGTCAGCATTCACATAATGTAATATTATATATTATCCATAACGTAGACTTTAACATACTGGAAAATATATAGCCATTCAAAAAAAATTATATGAAAATTCTAATGAGGTGAAGAAAGGATACCATTAGTTTAATGAATAATATCATTTCCGGCATAAGTACGAGAGAGCAGTAAACACGTGCAAGTTTTCAAGGTCCCTATATCGAAACCTGTTTCACCGAATTTACTTACGTATTGTTAAGGGAATCATTACGAAAGATATTACAACTTATATTTTTTCAAGGAATATAGACAGTGTATATTAAAAGAAGAAGAATACATTTTCAATCTGTCATCTTTTACTTGCTTACGTCATTTGACTGCAGGCATTCAGGGGCAGCTCCTTGAAGAGATATTAGTCGCAAGCCGGGGTCCCATAAAAGAGAATTATATTCTTCCTTAGTAAAGGAATCCTTCACCCTGTAGAAGTAATTTTCCCCCTTGACTCCGCGGTCACCTGCGGAGGCCAATCCGGGCTCCAATCAATGCAAATCTTCTTCCTTCTTTCACCCTTTTTTTTCCGGAGATGTCTATACCTCTTCAATTACCTCCATCTCTCCCTCCGGAGCAAGCTTCGTCAATGTATAAGAGGCGCCTGTTATTTAGAGACGACAGCTATAATTTTAGAGACGACGGCTATTAGGCCATGCACAACAAAGTCGAACCGATACAATTTGTTCCCAATTTTTTGTAACCCATAATGAGTCCCCTCCCCTCCCCCCGTCAAGACTCTTCACTGAGCACTCCACTCATTTATTTCCTTCTCAGAATGCAATCTCTTGAGAATTTCGTCTTTTACCAATTTTTCTTGCTGTGTTATACCTGCTGTTCATTAAGGGAAGACGATCGACTGTATCGACTTCACCAGTCTCAATTACCTATAAATGTGGTGGTCAGAGCCCTATCGCCGGAGCTAAATGATTCCAAAACCAATTCAATGTGCCTATCTATAATAATACAAGCGGGCACTTAAAAGTTCTTGGTTTTAACTAAAAAAAAAAAAAAATACAGGAGGATCAGTTAATTATGATTTTTTCAATATATTCCCCTCTTAGATTCACACACCTATTGCAGATGTACTACTGTTTTTCGAAGCTCTGTAAAAGAGCCCAGAAGTTTGGACCTCCAACCAAGAATTCGTGGTACTCTTAACTCCAGGAACTGCTCACTAACCCCTCGTAGTATGGTTCGGGAAGCGAAAATCGCTCTGGTGTGTAATCTAAGAAATACAAACTATACAGGACTTCATATAAGCCATGTAGTGACTTTAAAAGAGATTGTCTTAAAGCCACAGATACATGTTTTAGCGGTATTACACCTCTACGAGTATTGAAGTAAGTATGATGAATAACGTGCTGTGAAACTTATGAAAATTACTAAATGATTTGAGAGATTGTTTTATTTTAAGTAAATATCTAATGCTCTTTATTATATATCGATAAATGCCAAAAACAAATATACAGGCATAGTACAAGTAAAATGAAAAATCTCGTAATTTATATGTCACTAACACATAAACTCAAATACTAATCCACTAGGCACACATACATTTGTATATATGCATACATACAAACATACCACGCGCGTACAAGCGCACATAGACACACATATTGTACATAACTGTAAAATAAGATTATAAATATAAATATATAACACATGCAAGCAACAAAATTAAATTGAAGTTTGAATTTGATTTGCCTAAGAGTCTATTTGTTGAAACTTTGTGAATTAGAAGTGTGTGGAATCAGCCAAACAAAGGTCAAGTAGAGGAAGAACCCCTTGAATCTTTGAGTTCTAAACTCTTCAGATAATGAAATTTCAAAAGTAACAGATTGAGTGTGGTTTGATCTTTGAATCTGTCTCAGATATTTCGCACATTCCAACGGGGCTATAAACATCGTTGTGTTAAAAATGTTTGAATAATGGAAATCAATTGATATAAAATTTCAAAAACAAAACCTAAAACGTAAAAAGAATGTCAGTCATCCCTAAAATTGTGATTCTTTAAGAAATTATTAATTTTTTTTTTTTTTGCTCTCCTACATTTTTCCCCGATTAGTAATATGAATTGCCCATTGCCAATACGATAAGGTTTCGATAATTAAGGTGAACCCACTTCAAGATTGGTTCCTACTTATTTGCCTATTAATTTCTTGAACAAGTCATAGAAATATCAGTTACAGACATGTTGATTGCGGACGAAAAGAAATATAAAATATATGTTTCCGTACAATATGTATCTCGGTGCATACGCGTATCTGTTCATATACATGTGTGTGTGTGCGTGCGTGTTTACGTGTGCGTGCGTGTGTGTATATGTTTGTGTATTGACTACTATTCTACGTATCTCTTTCGTTCTTAATGTCTATCTATCTATCTATCTATCTATCTATCCATCTATCTATCAGTCTGCCTGTCTGTCTGTCTTGTCTGTCTGTCTTGTCTGTCTGATTGTCTGTCTGTCTGTCTTGTCTGTCTGTTTGTCTGTCTGTCTGTCTGTCTGTCTGTGTGTGTGTCTCTCTCTCTTTATATATATATATATATATATATATATAT
>NC_068984.1:13646535-13647165 GCF_001194135.2 Octopus bimaculoides
ACACACACATATATATATATATATATATATATATATATATATATATATATATATCCTAACTTGTCAACGTTTATATTTACAAATGTTTATTTATGTGTGTACATGTATATGTACACACACACGTTTCAGGCTTAAAGAAATTAGCAAGACACTCAATAAATCTTCAAACCTAATGTTGGTGAGAGGGATAACTACCCTTGGCAAACAGGACAGAGTAGTATGTCGATAAGCCAGCTGGAGGAGATGTCCTCCTGGGGCTAAAAGCAACAGTAACATCCACCCCTAGGGGTCAGCCACACTTAAGTGGCAATATACTACACTTTATCGTGCAGTTACTGTTAATACTTCATTTAGAGAATTAACATTGCTTGTTTTCACCTTTTCGATATCAGTGAAGAATTTCACTTGAAAAGAAGATATAAGATTGCCAGGTTTTTGTCTCTCTCACCAAGGTCAGCGGCTATCGGACGCCGACGAAGGGAAATAACCCTGAAATCCGGATCCGTTCGTGCTGCAGATGTTGGTGAGAGGGATAACTACCCTTGGCAAACAGGACACAGTCGTGTGTCGATAAGCCAGCTGGAGGAGATGTCCTCCTGGGGCTAAAAGCAACAGTAACATCCACCCCTA
>NC_068984.1:13647496-13649748 GCF_001194135.2 Octopus bimaculoides
TGTCGATAAGCCAGCTGGAGGAGATGTCCTCCTGGGGCTAAAAGCAACAGTAACATCCACCCCTAGGGGTCAGCCACACTTAAGTGGCAATATACTAAACTATATATATATATATATATATATACATATATGTACTCACACACACACACGCACACACACACACACACACACACACAAACACACACATTTATATATATATATATACACGCATGTATGTGTGTGTGTATGCAAGCATGTATGAGCGTATGTGTATGTATGTATTAGTTCTATGCCGTATTTCTGCACGTAAACCACTTGTACATTTGATATTTGTGTGATAAATGATATAAAACTTGTGTCATAGCTGGAAAATGTAGAAATGAAATGTTGATAGGAACAGGAATTGTGAATAGAGTGTGTGGAGACAGACACTAACTCAGTAAACGAGGGGACAGGAGAATGAATATATTTGCTTTACATGCATGTATCGACATTCACACACATCTACGTACGCACGTATTAATATATATGAGAGAGTCAAGAAGAGAAAGTGTGAGAGAAGAATATATTAGTTCCACCATGAGACATATGACTTTTAGCAAACAATTTCGAATCGAGTGAGATGTTTTGATGAAGGCGACGATCAAATAAATGATTGTAAAATATATTCCTTGCATAAAAAATATCGAGATGAATCGCAATTCTGAAAATAAACCCAATAGATTTTCAGTCTAAATCAAAGCCAGCAACGTAGAAATATGTCTCCAATAGGTCGTCATAATATCGGCGCTAACTTAAGAAATGTCACATTTCTATGACACATAGCAATGGATCATATATACAACATGCATAGAAACACTGAAAATGGAATACAAGCACAAACGTTGTGTGTATTCCACACACACACACATACACACACGCATACACAAACATACACACACAGTCTCGCTCTTTCTTTCTCTCTCTCTCTCTCTCTCTCCCTCATAAGCACAAGAACGTTCAAACACGCATGCATATATTATTATACATAAATATATTTTCTTCTCTATATTATATGTGTGTGTCTGAGTATGTGCGAGTGTGTGTCTATACACATAGATACAAACACATTTGTAAGTGTGTGTATATATACACGTATATGTATACATAAATATATGTATATATATATATATATATATATATATATATATATATATATATATATGTCTGAGTGTGGCTGTGTGTGTGCATGCGTGTGTGCATGTGTTTGCTATTATGTACAATCATATAAAATATATTTTGTTTACCTATTTTACAGGCGGGGCTTGGATTTTGCTATTTAGGCGTGTGTGTTTTTAGGAATATAAATACACATAATGGCGAATACTTTCATTGGCGGAAAAGAAATATAGAATTATAAAGAACAAAGAAATGGAATAAACAAAAATGGCGACGAAGAAGTAGAAAAATATTTCACTTGGAGATGTTGGAGGAGATCAAGAAAATTACGTTATTTCACCCATGTGGCTGAATGCTTTGAATAACGTTTGAAAGTTTTCTAGGAGAAATCATATACAAACCGGTGAGGTCTTTCCATGATAAATATGAACCCAGTATCATTTTGTGTGTTAGAATTATCCTCCAACTCAGATGACTTGGCACTCCTAATTGAAAATGAGGTCGAAATTATTTTATCATTATTACTGTAAAGTAGATCAATGGATATTGGCGATCATGACGATACGGATACAATTCTACCATCAACAGCATTATGTGTTCATTGAATTATTGTGTACGGGGCTGACCATTTCACAGCCTCGAGCATTAATGGCAGAATCGTTAGGGCGCAGGACAGCATAATTCGCCGTATATTTTTCAGCCTTTAAGTTGAGTTGCAACTGAAGATAGAAATGAACTTTAGCTTTCATCCGTCGGTATCGACAGAAAAAAAATTATAGCAATCCAAGTTGTTGGATTGGCGAAACTGTAAGAAAGGCAGGACGGATGCCTAGCGGCTGTTATTCCGACTCTTTGCTCTGAGTTGAGACCCTGTCACGGCAAATTTGTGTGGTAGACTTAATTCATCACCCAGTGTAACACCAGCATAACCACCACCAACAACAACAACAGTACAACTACCATCACCGCCACCACCACCACCACCACCAACAACAACAACAACAACATAAGTACCATCACAGCTACCACCACCACCACCATCAACACAACCACCACCACCACCAGCAGAACCTGGCATCTTAGAATCCTTTAGCGAATTCTACTTGGATGAATGT
>NC_068984.1:13651427-13652548 GCF_001194135.2 Octopus bimaculoides
ATATATATATATATATATATATACATGTATATTTAACTGTAAAGGTGTTCATACAGTATCTGTTAGCCTTCATGGGGTTTGTCTTAAAATAACATACGGTTCTTTCTTTACATACGTTTTTACAGATATACAATCAATTTCACGGATCCATTCGTATTTAAATTAAGTCTAAATCCGTTATATATATTTTATTTTTATTAGCTATTCAAAATGTCTTCCATCTATTTTTTTTTTCAAATCAATTATATTTCCAACAGTGTATCTTTTATCTGCTACTTAAAAGTTTACGACGGCTTCCGATACAATTAATAGATTGCAATAGTGGTAATTTAACGTAAACAAACGTATGTTTACCTTATCTTTTTGTACCTTCGTCAAAAATATCTTACATTGTTTGTTATTTCCACTTCACGTTCTAAAGGTGCATCAGACCCAATTTTAGATCTTGTTAAATGTTACATATTATTTTCAATTTTTTTTTTCTTTTTCAAATCCGCATTCATTTCAATTCCACCAGAGTAGATTTCTCTAACTTACCGTGGGCAATTGCAAGCGTGACAGTTTTACAATGCCCCTCATTTTGTAACTATACTAAATACTTGATTATAGATAATGTACGTGTTTTATCAGCAGAATTTATTTTTTATTTACTCAAAACCTCATCTATAGAAATAATATACGAAGCGGTATTTTGTGCGAATATATCACCATTAGATACGTACTCTTTAAATAAGATGTAGAGACGCATTGGCTGATATATACATGATTCGCTTTATCTACTCATAGAGCATAATACCTCTATTTAAATAGAATATCCCTGTTGTTTATGTCAAATTTAGCTGTTTTGCACTGTTGAACTTTATTTAAAAGCAGTAATTCTTCTATACGTACATACATACATACGTACATACACTGTTGTTGTTGGCACTCTGTCGCTTACGACGTCGAGGGTTCCAGTTGATCCGATCAACGGAACAGCCTGCTCATGAAATTAACGTGCAAGTGGCTGAGCACTCCACAGACACGTGTACCCTTAACGTAGTTCTCGGGGATATTCAGCATGACACAGTGTGACAAGTCTGACCCTTTGAATTACAGGCACAACAGAAACAGGAAGTAAG
>NC_068984.1:13652749-13655171 GCF_001194135.2 Octopus bimaculoides
TATATGTATATATATATATATGTATTAACCAACTGCATTAACCAACTACAAGAAACAGAAACACCCAACAACTCTCTTCAAATAACATAAAAAATAAGACTCGCGAGTTTCTGCGTAGATGATATCTAATTCGAAAAGGAAAATAATAAAAAAAACTCCTACATTCATAGATGAGCAAGCACACACACACGTGCGCACTTACATACATAGATAAACACATACATACGCGGAGTGTATCACTATATACATCCTAAAATTAATCCGCACACTTATACACAATTTATAAATTCCAAACACAAAACTAAGAAACTGAAATGCTAAGCCCTTTCTATTCCTTGATCGAATAAATGAAAACCGATTTCATAAAGAAAATTATGACAATATTAGAAAAAAAAATTCTCTAACTTAAACTCAAGTGTTTCTAAAACGGACAAACCTGAGCAAAATAAATTAAATTTCAATTTCAAGAGGCTAAATCTTTCTTTAAATATCTCTCCGTGAAATATTTTTGCGATAAAAGTGGCAATTTAAATTTCAGTTCTTTTCCTTTTTTATCTCCCTTCTAAATTTCAGGTAATTTTCTTTTCAGACACTGTAAAGTAAATATCGCAAACATCGTTCGTATGCTCTGAGTTGTTTTTCTTTGTTCAGTTTCTTTTTGTATTGCAATGGATTACAAGTAGACATATACATATGTGTATAAATACGTGCGTGGAGCCACATGGCCTAGTTGTTAGAGCAGCGGATCGAGGATTCGAATCTCAGACCGGGCGATGTATGTGTTTGAGAGCGAAACACCTAAGCTCCACGAGGCACCGGCAGAAGGTAATAGCGAACTTCTGCTGACTCTTACGCCACAACTTTCTCTCACTCTTTTTTTCCTCCTGCATCTAGAAGCTCACTATTAGTGGTTAATGAGTATGGTACCTAGGAGCAGACATCCAACGTAGAATACACCTGTTTGGTGGGCTTAGTCTATCTTATTTTCAGAAATCAATTCTGGAGACGTTTTCTCTGCGCATGCGTGCTGCTTCGAATATACTCGGCAGTTTGACATGGTTGCTGCCGCATATTATAATGTGTATGCTAATGAGTGTGTAATGAGGTGGTTAAGATTAATTTAAGTGGAGAGTAGTTTGGACAGATGGTTGATGTTAGGTTTCAGAGTCAGTTTGTCTGTGTGCGAGTGTGTGTGTGACCTATGTGTGCATCTATGGCCTGGGTGTAAGTATGGCGTGCGAGTTGAAAGAAATAGTAAGGAATCATAAAGAGATCAATACAAGAATGAAAGATTCACCCACTGTATACATGTCTGTAAAAAATGGTAAGTTACAGAAGAACCACTGAATGGTACGATTTCTCCTAATAACATAATATCTTTTACATTAACTACGTTGATGTATGGAAGATCACGTATGCTGAAGTTAGTAAGACAGACAGAAAGGTCAGACAAACGGATATGGGAATGATAGTGGTCGATATGTATACTTGTAATGATAAGCTGTTCTGTATATTTGTCTGATTTTATGTGTTATAAAGCAAGTGAAATATTGATTTTATAACAGTGATATTAACTAGAAACAGAAGGGATTCTATATAAAATTTGACCTTAAACAGAATATGAATGGAAAAGCCATAGTATGCATGAGGAAAGAGAAAACGGAATATGATATAACATTTAATGACACATCGGACGAGAGAGGAGTAATGCTTGAAATTCTGGACATGGGAGAATGAGAATGCAGCAATTTCAAATAAATAAAGTAATCAGTTTGTATGGAAAGATTAAGTTGTCGCATTAGAAGCTAAATAAGCGATAGAAATGAAAGGGATTGATTGAAAATGTGCAAATAAGAAATGTGAAGAAGTTAGACATAGCAAAATGTGAAAGACACACAAAAAGGATTATAATGTGAGTAGTAGAGAAAAGGAATTACTTGAAAACTGGGAAAAAGAAAATACATTTTTATTTTATTTATATTTAAATCTTTTTTTATAGTTAATTGCTCTCTTGACAACCCAACTATGCAAGTTGTTCTTAACCAATCGTATTGCTTTGTTCATTTGCTGTCGACTTACTGTAACCTTTTTGAAGTGCAATTTTTTTAAACGTTTCAGGTATTAGAAAATATTAGACAATAGTTTTCTCTAATAGTCACGCAAGATCATTTACATCATCAAATGGAACATCGCCTTCATTAATGAACTCCCTGATAAACATTTTAGGTTAGTGGTTGAGTAGTTGACCGAGTGGAATAACAAAATTAACTCAATATTAATTTCTAAGTTGCCAAGAAATAAACTGCAACATCGGATTTGAGCCCCAGGAAGTTTAGCAAAACAGGCACCACTTGAAGGGGACCAGACTTGGAATTTTGCTGAGAAGAATTCGGTATCTTTCTGGACATTGTATCCCTATATA
>NC_068984.1:13655707-13656364 GCF_001194135.2 Octopus bimaculoides
TATATATATGTCCATAATTTGATAACAGTTTGACCCAGCACCATACGACTGAAAGCTCTGTAGGGTCGTAGCATGAAATTATCTCCTCGGCGATCCAGAGAAGAGTAAAAAGTCTGAGATGTTAGCCTTCTATTGGCCAACTCGCAAGCCACGTGGTATTATTGGTCCGGGAGCGATAGCAGTTCTCTGATTTATCGTTAGTTCTACGTGCTCGTACAGGATATTTACAGATAGCTGTCACCGCCATATTTAGAAGATGCGGGATTATGTATTTAACGGTATGAGTTCATTGCATTTCATGCCACACATGGTATGGGTAGTGCCTGTTAACGCAGTTATCGTTCTTTGGTAGAGAGGATCAGTGGAAGATTAACACATTAGGAGCAACAGTCTTTCCTTTGGAATAACTAGATTTAGAATTACTAGAATAAAATTTTGGTTGTACCAGATTAAAAATCGAGTTTAGACGGTCAGCATGGCTGGGGCTGCTGTCTATACAGGCGGGAAAGGCTACGAAGCCTTCCATTGTCCCAAGAGTAGCCAGACGTCTGCTGTCAAATGGGTGAAGTTCATTTACAGAACGTACTAACACATATGCATATATACATATACATACATATATATTATATGTATGTATATGTATATATGCATATGTGT
>NC_068984.1:13657094-13662863 GCF_001194135.2 Octopus bimaculoides
ACACACACACACACACACACACACACACACACACACACACACACACACACACACACACACACACACACACATATATCTTAATGATAGTTTTGTGTATGCTTGTATATAAAAGTATACTAAATTGAGAATCCACTCAATAATTTTCGATAGCATATTAATTTTATATCTACAACGAAAAGGTTAAGAGCTACTTGCAGCTTTCAATTTTCCAACTCTCGCAAGACTGGTGGTTAAGAAAACATTTCGAAGGAGCTGTCAAACATTTCGTGGTAAGAATAATGTAAACATTATGTCGGTATTTATGTATGTAGGTAGGTATGTATACGTTCGTGTGTGCATGTGTGCATGAGTGTGCGTGCGCATGTAGTGTATACATGTGTATATATGCACGCGTAGGTGTACAGAATCAAGTACTGATATATATCTTTTCTCTTTCTCTCTCTTTCTCACTCACACACACACGCATGCACACACACACACACACACACACACACACATACACATACACGCTCACACACTGTTTACTGTTCCGTTAAAAGCCGGATCAACGAAAAAATTATTCTAGCTAGTGAAAGATAAATATAATTAAATGTGTACAGTACTTAAACATCAAGCAAAAATATAAGTAGCGATCGTGATACACACCACGAAGAAATGATCAAGCTCAATAACAATCTAATAAGAAACAACATACCCCAAAACGTACTATCCTCTCCAATTATGAAGAAAAGAGAGGATGAAACCAATAAACTGTCCACAGTCTGCCTACCCAATGCGAAAGGCCTCTCCGAAAAGATGCAAACATTTGCAACCCATATGACATCAAGACAGTATTCAAGAGTAATAGATGTAGATGTTTTTTTTACGTCGATGAAACCTAGCTGTTCATCCATAGATACCAATAGAATAAATATCAGACTAAAAAAAAAATAATAACTACCTGAGTCGATATTTTCGACCAAAACCCTTCAAGGCGGTACCCCTGCATGGGCGCAGTCCAATGACTGAAGGCAGTATGAGATAAAAAGTGTACAAATATCCATACACACATACGCATCTTCTACATACTTAGACAAACATTTTGTTTACATTTATAACAATCGCATATACAATACCATAATATAATTCATTAATGTTACCATACATCGCTATTCTCTCACACATACATAATTTTCTACACAAATTTTCACGGGAAAATTCTCTAGAAATCAATTTACACATATACATTTTAATAATTGCTTTCCTATGAATATACAATGTAAAATACATTTTGTTCTCAATTTAATGTCATACATATTTTATTCAATGGTTTTTACCTTGCATAATGGATTTACTCCATAAAAATGCAATTTTTCTATAAATCTGTATTAATTATTTCTCCATTCACTGATTTTACCGTCACGTCACACCATAGCGGCTCGAATTTTGGTTTTTTTAAATTTTATTTTTCTATTTTAGCAAATACGGACCTTAATTAATGGTATGTTATTCCTGAAACATGCCATCAACTTATCCATTGTGAATATTTTCTGCATGTTCTATAACTTATCTCTCTCTCTCTGTCTCTCTTCCTTCTCTATATCTCCCTCTCTCTTTTATACACAAACACACACATATTTGCATACGTTCATATTCTTTTATTCTTTGATTCTTTTATTTGTTTCAGTCATTTGACTGCGGCCATGTTGGAGCACCACCTTTAGTCGAGCATATCGAACCCCGGACATTCTTTGTAAGCCCAATAGTTATTATAGCTGTCTCTTTTCTTTTGCCGAACCGCTAGCTTACGGGGACGTAAATGCACCAGCATTGGTTGTCAAGCAATGTTGGGGTAGGGGGACAAGCGCAGACACACAAACATATACACACACATACAGATACATACATACATACATACATATTCCAAGACCGGGCGTTGCGTTGTCATCTTAAGCGAAGCACTTTATTTCACATTGCTCTTCGATCCTTTCGTCATCTGACACGTGGCACACGTTACACCTGAACAGATAATTTCGATTTCATATAGAGAATGGGCTTACGCGTACAGAAGCATTTGAAGACTATAAACAAATCACCAGAGTGTTTGTTGGGCTAGAAATTGGCGAACCCTCATACCTCATACGTCGTCTAACGACGGAAGAGTCCTTCATGTATGCAGACTCAGATGCTGCAGCAGCTTGGGCTTGAAAGGCCCACACCTCTTCAACACAAACCCACAAAGCCTGAGAAACCTCTTCCAAAACAAATTGGGTCCCCTTCTGTCAAGAGTTCCGGATGAACCTACCTCAAGGCAAGAAGCACAGATGAGTGCAGCAACATCAAACTCCCTAATCCACCAAATGTCATATATCAGAGGAGGTTTAGTGAAAGTGGGCAGGAAGTAAGAAATGTATATATATATATAAATTCATTCATATACCTATATATATATATATATATGTATATATATATATATATATATATACATATACACATATACACAGCCACATATATATGTCTGTATATATATATATATATATATATATATATATATATATATATACAGAGAGAGAAAGGCAGAGGAGACAGAGTAGTGGTACAACAAAGCACCAATGTTTACTGGAAATAGCAGTCGATACACTTACGACGCTATAGTAAATCTTCAATGTGTATATACTGGCAAAGAATTGTGAGGGCAGCGAACATAAAAACATTCGTCTTACCTCTAGGAAGAACATTAGATAAATGGATAACCCAGAATCGGATAATCTAGTACCTAGGTCTCGGACTCTTCAAATACATTTGTTATCGTAAATTTGATTAGCCTTCTTCAGCAAGATTTACCTGGACAATATTTGAAATGTTGCCACATCAATGCCCGTATACTAGCCTGAACGCTTAGCCATTAACAGACCGAGAACAGTGAAAAATTTTCAATGAAAAGTAAAGTATTGCAATACAAATGTATTAGTTTCCAGTAAAATGAAACACCGTAAAGGTATGTATACACACACACACACACACACACACACACACACACACACACACACATATATATATATATATATATATATATATATATATATACACGTATAGAAACAAAAGACTGAAGAATATCATGAAAGTACATTTATTACTTTGCATCGCCAAACAAAAATCCTTGCACTTTAGCCACCATAAAAGTGTATATGTGCGCAGCGTTCGTCTATTGTCTGTTTACACATGGAAATACTTGCCCTGTGTATTCTCTTTAGTGGCTTAACATTGGTATTCTCCATCTGTAATCGATATTGAAAACACACGATTATGTGCAGGCGAGAAAGATTTAAATCGAAATAGCCTTAATGGAATTGATTTTAGAATTTACCAATTTATTTTAGGCTCTTGGTTGAAAATCTTCTCGTATTGTATTAGTAGAAATCCGTTACCCACATTTACTAAGCTACAAAGCGAAGCTGACTTAAAGCTCGCTTTTAAGTCTTTGTTTTTCTGTTCATATATATATATATATATATATATATATATATATATATATATATGTGTGTGTGTGTGTGTGTGTGTGTGTGTGTTAGTTGACGTCTTCATTCGTTTCCTAGCTGTATACTGTTTCAGTTCCTCGACTGAGCAGTTCCAATCCATATTTCACCAGCAGCAGCAGGTTAGTTGATCGAAGTGTTCATATTATCCAGCAGTTTATGAGGGAACCATGGTATACTTGTGAACCTCTGCACTAAACACTCTTATTTTATTTTAAAGCATCGGGATTTTGGTTTTAAAAAAGAATAGATAAAGCTTATTAATATAAAGAGCAGTTTCCAATGTTTCACCAAAAAGGAGAATTATAAATGTCACTAAATATGATTTAGGTGTTAGGTAACACGTACATTGCTAGAAATAAGTGCTAAACATCTCTAATGCAGTAGTTAACACACATGAGCGGTTTGGCTCTTATTTCTAGCAATGTATGTTTCCTAACACCCTAGTCACATTTAGTGACATTTGTAAATTTCCTTTTGCAAACTGCTGTTTATATTAATTTTATACATACACATTAGCGAATATCTAAATCATCCAATTATTTGGATAACGAAAACATTAATACTAATAACGATGCAAGTCAGGATAGAGCCAATTGTTGAGTGGTCTTAGCTGATGAGACAACGAAAATTGCCGAAACCGCTTAAAGTAGATGCACACACGGGTAGGTATCCGACAGTTTTACACACACACACACGGGTAGGTATGCAACAGTTTTACAGTTTCTGTCCACCAGTTCCAGTTACAATGATATTGGCAGCCGGTGGCTATATTTGAAAGCACAAACCCAAGATGCCACGTAGTAGGCGGCGAACTGGCAGAACGGCGGCGAACTGGCAGAACGGCGGCGAACTGGCAGAACGGCGGCGAGCTGGCAGAAACGTTAGCACGCCGGGCAAAATGCTTAGCGGTATTTCGTTTGCCGCTACGTTCTGAGTTCAAATTCCGCCGGGGTCGACTTAGCCTTTCATCCTTTCGTGGTCGATAAATTAAGTACCAGTTACGCACTGGGGTTGATGTAATCGACTTAATCCGTTTGTCTGTCCTTGTTTGTCCTCTCTGTGTGTAGCCCCTTGTGGGGAATAAAAAAAGAAGAAAAAAAAGAAAGGAAACGTAGTATAAGTACAGAAAAAAAATAGCGAATGTTTTTCAAACAGAGAGATCGGGGAAAAGAAACCGTGATGAGGGAATTAAGCGGAGTGATATAACGGAAGATTTAGAACGCTCTTGTTATAAAAAGAAGGAGCAAGTGAAAAAGTAGTGCTGCTAAGAAACATCAAAGTTGTTCAGATTGTGAAACTAAAATACTAAACGTGAAATACTTTAAGTTTAATGCATAATATCTATGCATGAAACTTTAACTCACATAGAAATAGATATACATTAATAATTGTTTGATCCTGCTTGACCTTTACCTACGCGGTATCGTCGGAAATGCATTGAAAAATAGGAAAAACAGCTTAAAATAACGGAAATGGTGTAAATATATTACTACAGTAATAGATAGGTCTTTAACGCTTTTCATATTAAGTTTACGTAATTATAATGAAGAATTTCTACTACCGTTATCAGGAGCTAATTAAAGGGCTTAAATTGGAAATATGTCACCGAAAGAATTACAACCGTAATATGGTAAATTATTAGTTCTAGAAAGTTAAAGTGTGTGACATACTGGGTAACGTCGAAAATGCTTTTAAAACAAATTAGGCAGGCTTAAAATGAAAGACATTCAAGAAATGTAGAAAATAGTAATCTTAATTGTAGATCCTGATATCCTCTCGTCACATCCGTAAAATTGAAGAAATATATACTAGAAAATTATTAAATTGCATGTGTGTTTGAATGTATGTATGCTTTCTTATATAGATGGTAGGTATTTTAATTGGTATATATCCAACGCCTCTTAAAAACCCAATAGAGAACATATATGTGTTTGTGTGTGTCTTTATTTGCATACTTGTATGTGTGGGTGTGTAACTACTTAATATTATAGCAGTTTCATACCCGATTCCTCAAAAAGAGATCTTTTTGTCATTGGATGTCTGTCTCCGTTATTCTGTTCCTTAGTTTTGACTGCCTTCTCAGGAACCATGTTGCTGCTTCAATATTTACAAAAGAAGGCAGCGGGCTGGCAGAAACGTTAGCACGCCGGGCGAAATGCTTAACAGTATATCGTCTGCCGTTACGTTCAGAGTTCAAATTCCCCCGAGGTTGACTTTGCCTATTCATCTTTTCGGGGGTCGATAAATTAAG
>NC_068984.1:13665077-13669061 GCF_001194135.2 Octopus bimaculoides
AATCGACTTCATCCGTTTGTCTGTCGTTGTTTGTCCCCTCAAATATTTAGCCCCTTGTGGGCATTAAAGAAATAAGAAACGTTAGCACGCCGGAAGAAATGCTTAATCGACTTAATCCGTTTGTCTGTTGTTGTTTGTCCCCTCAAATATTTAGCCCCTTGTGGGCATTAAAGAAATAAGAAACGTTAACACGCCGGAAGAAATGCTTAATCGACTTAATCCGTTTGTCTGTCGTTGTTTGTCCCCTCAAATATTTAGCCCCTTTTGGACATTAAAGAAATAAGAAACGTTAGCACGCCGGGAGAAATGCTTAATCGACTTAATCCGTTTGTCTGTCGTTGTTTGTCCCCTCAAATATTTAGCCCCTTGTGGGCATTAAAGAAATAAGAAACATTAGCACTTCAGGCGAAATGCCTAGCGGTAGTTCATTTTCCGTTACGTTCTGAGTTCAAATTCCACCGAGGTCGACTTTGCCTTCCATCCTTTCAGGATGAATTAAATAGGTACCAGTTACCTACTGTGGTCGAACTAATGGACTTCATCCATTTGTCTATCCCGGTTTCTCCCCTCTACGCTTAACCCCTCGTGGACAATAAACAAATAAATATTTAAAACAAAAATGTGGGTGAGCTAACAGAAACGCTAGCACGCCGGCCGAAATGCTTAGTCTGTCTTTATGTTCTGAGTTCAAATTTCGTCGAGGTCGACTTTCCCTTTCATCTCTTCGAGGTTCATAATTTAAATACTAGTTGAGTACTGGAGTCGATCTATGCGATTGCGCCTCCCCTCCCATAAAATCCGAGCCTTGTGACTAGAATAGACAAGATTATTTAACACAAAAAACGCGCGAGTTGGCAGAAGCGTTAGCACGTCGGGCGAAATAGCGGCATTTCGTCTGCTACTACGTTCTCAGTTCCTTGGTCGACATTGCCTTCTATCATTCTGGGGTCAAGAAATTAAGTACCAGTGGCCTACTGGCGTTGATCTAATCGACAGGCCCCCTTGCCAAAAATTTCGGGCCTTGTGCCTAAAAACGAAGAGAATATTTAACAGAAAAGATAGCAGTCAGCCAATAAAACTGGAATAATTTTTTGCTTTTTGTTACGCTTATAAAGTAACGTAAACATATTTCTTTCTGTGCATTTGTTACCCCAACTCCTCAGGAAAGCATGAATAATATTATTAGATACTAAAATAAAAATTATAAAACATGTTCATCGAGGAGAAAAATCACTGAGATTTGTGTTGTCAATCTTAGAAACGACCATAATCAATCAGATATAATTAAAAATTTGTCATGTAAAAAATTCTGATGGGTGTCACGTTTATAAAGAAGCATAATTGGGAAAATATTAAATCTTTAGGTAGATTACAGTAGCCAGTCTCCGAGGTTATCCGCCAAAAATTCTTTAATCTTTTTAATCAACTGAATAAATTCACACACACACACAACCGCGCACACGCACTGACATACACACTCTCTCTTTGTCTCTATTTTCTCTCCCTTTCTCTCTCTCTTTCTCTCTCACACACACATGCACACACACGTATGCACACACTCACTCATACATACACACACACTCTCTCTCCCTCACACACACTCTATCTCACACACACACACTCTCTCTCACACACACACACTCTCTCTCATACACACACACACTCTCTCTCTCTCACTATGTCTCTATTTTCTCTCTCTCACACACACATGCACACTCTCTCTTTGTCTCGATTTTCTCTCCCTTTCTCTCTCATTCTCTCTCACACACACACACACACACTTATGCACACACTCACTCACACATACACACACATTCTCTCTCCCTCACACACACTCTCTCTCTCACACACACACACTCTCTCACACACACACACTCTCTCTCATACACACACACACTCTCTCTCTCTCTGTCTCTATTTTCTCTCTCTCTCACACACATACACACTCTCTCTTTGTCTCTATTTTCTCTCCCTTTCTCTCTCTCTTTCTCTCTCACACACACATGCACACACACGTATGCACACACTGACTCACACATACACACACACTCTCTTCCTCACGCACACTCTCTCCCTCACACACACTCTCTCTCTCACACACACACTCTCTCACACACACATTCTCTCTCACATACACATACACACACACACACACTCTCATACACACGTACTCTCTCTCTTTCTCTCTCTCATGCACACACTCTCTCTTTCTCTCTCTCTCACACACACGCACTCTATATATTTCTCTGTTTCTCTCTCTGTCTCTGTCTGTCTCACACACACACACGCACACACACAGAAACTGCGAAAAACACTCAAAATTGCAGGAAATGTTGACATCGCGAATGCATCGAAATTCCTTTCAGGGTTGAAGAGTATTACTGAAGAACTATTATGAAATCACTTTAATTTTTAATGTAAGCGACTGTTTATTTTTAGAAAACTTTGTTCTTTTAAAATATTTATTTTAAGGGGAAATGGACGCCAGCATATAAAGAAATTGGTGATTCCCAAGAAGCTTGAAATTTAAAACGAGCGTTTGTTTTCATTGGTATTCAAGGTGCAATGAAAGATGTCTCCAAATCTTGACTTTCTGTCTCACAGAAGAACAACAGAAATGTTTGTGTTTACCAGATTTTCTTTGCTGAATGGTTTCTGGAACATTTGTATCTTCCTGTCAGAGAATCATTTTGAGCCCAACATATTTCTCTTTATACCATACTCACGGTCACGTTTGAGATCCCGATAGATTACAAACGTGTTCTTGAAGCTGTTTACATTCCTGCAAACACAACTACGCAAGTATTGTCTGTGAAAAAACGAAGAATTATTGTCTTCAAAGCATATTTTGTTAGAAGATAATTCAATCCAACAGTGGAACTGATGATATATTTCAGGCGTCCAAAACATTCTGGGAAATTTTCATCATGTAAGGAATACAATATAAGACAAAAGATGTTTGGAGTTAAGCTAATCATACACGTCTTATTGATAACTGGAATTCCATGCTTCGAAACATACCAAAAAAAGGTCGTAAAATAGAAGCTGGAGGATTATCAAACGATCTTACGCATGCAGTGAAGGAATTGGGATTTAGAGACATGGTTAGTATTCGTACTATATGGCATGGTCATAACAAGATCTTCTTCATATAAAGAAATTAAAACTTAAATAGAACTGCAAGTGCCTAGCAGAGATAACAAAAAGAAAACTCCTCCTGAACTGTGTTTAATGACAAATATGAAAACCTTAGAGAAATAATTAACGTTTTAGGACAACTTATAGAGGATGATCTAAATTTTGAACAAAGTGTAACATTTTAAATAAATTTGTAACACTAGCGCTGATTTTCTTTTTACTGAGAAAGATTACATGTTTGTAAGCAGAAATGGAAGTACGCAAAATATTCTTCCCATATTTATTGGAACCAGTAGTACCATAATTATTCTTTCATGTCACGGTTTCTCCATTTTATGATTGCTATGAACATAACTGGCTAAAAGAACATTTCTATAAAACATTTTATTGAATTACAAAATTTACTGTATATGGTGTATATAAAAAATCATACGCGACTATAGATGTATATATATGGTAAATATATAGTAATGTAAATGTTTAGTATTGCATATCTATATATAGTATTGTATCGTGGCACTCCGTCGGTTACGACGACGAGGGTTCCAGTTAATGCAATCAACGGAACGGCGTGCTCGTGAAATTAACGTGCAAGTGGCTGAGCACTCCACAGACACGTGTACCCTTAACGTAGTACTCGGGGATATTCAGCGTGACACAGTGTGACAAGGCTGGCCCTTGGAAATACAGGTACAACAGAAACAAGAAGAAAGAGGGTGAGAAAGTTGAGGTGAAAGAGTACAGTAGGGTTTGTCACCATCCCCTACCGGAGCTTTATGTGTTTTCACTCAAAAATCACTCAACGTCAGGTCTGGGAATCAAAACCTGCGATCCTACGACCGCGAG
>NC_068984.1:13669403-13674783 GCF_001194135.2 Octopus bimaculoides
TATATATATATATATATATATATATATATGGTATTGTAATTAATATAGGGTTTCATATATACAGTTTTGTACGACTATTAGTTTTCAAGTAGATCTATATTTCTTTTTGAAAATCAAATAGAATTAAACTACATTAAATCTACACTTTAACTTCTTCTGATGATGAAGCTCTTGATATGGAAATTAAGAATTAGGTCACTCGTAGACACACACACGCATGCATGCATATATATGTATACACACACACACACTCACATATATACGCACTGGGTGTGTGGCAAAACGTTAGCTTCACAACCACATAGATCCGGGTTCAGTGGGTCTCTGTACGTGGAGTGAATGCCTTATACTGTAGCCTGGGGCCAACCAAAGCCTTATGAATATACCTGGTAAAGGGAAACTGAGAGAAACCAGTCGTATATTTATATATAGAGAGATATACAACACACACACGCACATATATATATATATATATATAATATGTACGTATATATATATATATATGTGTATGTTAATCAAAATTGCAGACGTTCTAGGCACTTGTTCATGGGATCCATTTTTCTGACGATGTAGTCTTTGTTCTCACCAACGAAGCCATGTAGGCTCTAAGTTTCTTCTCTTGAACATGCACAACTTCTGGAATTAGCATCGTACCGAAGAAGACAAATGTAATTTTTTCTTAGCCTTTATGCCAATTAGTACAATGTTGGACATAATATATTTGCCCATGGTACAAGATAAGATGTAGTGGACACATTCGTCAACATTAGCAGACGGACCACCTGATTTTGAAATAAATCTGAGGGTCGAAAAAGCCGAGCCATCACCACGGTCTGCGTTTATCAATATTGTGGCTTAACTGTCCGTTTATACTGAGTATTGGACTACCTATCGTTGTTACCTCAATACTTGCTTTAGAATGATCTTAATCATTGTACTTATGTCTTTAACCTAAAGCAACATTGTTTCTCAGCAAGCCAACTCGTCCAGTATTGAAATGCTCTGCATATGCAATCATTTTCGTTGTGCTGAACACTTTAATAGTATGCAGGATGACAAATTATATAAGTAAGCAGTTATTTAGGGGAAGTTGCCACATGGCAAACGTTCAGGTCATAAAACTAGGAAACGTTTTTGGGATGTCGCGGAAAGCAACCTTAATACTTTTTATAATAGATGCAGAAAACTTGGGGCAGATGACGAAAAGTCGATAGATTTGCAAAGAAGTGATCTGCGATGGTTGTAAAATATTGGAATCATAGAGAATGGAACATTCCATATTGAAACGAGGTTTTCGTAAGGAGGATTTCTTTTAAGTTCTAGGCGCATTTCTGCGTAAAAATGCGGTTGGATCTGAAAATGCATACATATAGCAAAACATACAAATCTACACATATACATACATACATACATGCATACAAATATGCATACGTATACATACATGTGTATTTGTACATGTTTATATATAAGTATGTGTTTGTGTGCATGAATATGTGTATACACGCACACAAATACACACACACGCACACACACCACTCCAATATACAAGTATATAGATAGATTATATATATATATATATATATATATATATATATATATATATTCAAATATACTCATGCGTATATATGCTTGCATGTATATGTGTGTGTATGTATGTGTCTATATACAGAGAAATGTGTATGTTTTTCATACGTTTACAAACCGCAAGTATGCGAACGAAGATAAACACAGACTATCCAACTTTTTCTTAAATATATTTATCCTGTCATAGAAATTAAAAGAAAAAAATGCAAATTAGTAAATAAATAAATAAATTAATAAATTTAAAAACAATAATAATGAGACTTCTTGTATTTTCCGCCATTATTTGACATATAATTAAACGCCACTCAATTAAACAAAAGAAGTTAATCACAAAATGAAGTGTGGTAGACACAAATATAAATATTCTGTCAACACTTTCGACATGTTCTTTATGAAATGAATGAAAATGTTGGGGACTAGCTTAAAGCCAATAATAGATCTGTAGTTTCTCAATACCATCGCTAATGACTGATAACGTTGATGAGGCGAACAAATATGATGCGGAGAAAGAGGTAACGAAAGAAACATCATTAAACAAAATTCAAATGAAATATAGTGGCGTTCAAAGGGAAATGAATTCGTATGAATTATTATTTCCCGTGAAAATATAACAAAGTAAATCTCAAGTATCAATGTTTAGAAATGAAATAATTTAAAATTATTTATTTCTTGTTGTATAATTTAGAAACGGGCTTGTTTAGTGAATTTCTTTCCTCGTTCTATAGAATACAATTCAAAAGAAGTCATGATTTTATTCCCAATTCATTCATTTGTCTAAGACATCAGACAGAAAAAGTTTAGCTCCTATTTTTCCTATGTATTTAGGTTATATTTACGTTTATTTATTTATTTATTGCTGACAACCATTTTAATTTTGTCTTTTTTTCAAGTTCTCCTCAGACTGTTCAAATTTTCAAGTCAGTTCATGAATTGTATAAAGAAAAGAAGTAAAAAAGAACGGGAGAGCTGGTATATTACTTAATGTAAGAAATTTTATCAATAAATCTCTCTTAAAAGGAATAATTCATCAAGTATTTTCTACATTTCTCTTGCGTATTTTTCTCTTCAAATATCTTACAAATAACATTTTCTAATATAAAAACACATAATCTCATGATGTTTTTGTAACGGAATGCTTCCAACCAAAGGTGTCATTGCATTAGAAGACACTTAAAAATGGATAAATGAAAATAAGCTAGGCAAAACAGTAGCTTAAGAATAAAAAGGAAAACAAGAAAAAATCAATGAAAATTGCCTGAAATAAGTTTTTAAGAATCACCAGCTGTCAAAAATACATCTTAGAGTTGAATTCATTCTTTTCCTAGCTAATGTTCTTGTGTTTTTTTTTTTTTGCTTTTTTTTCCGAATTACAATAATAGTAAATCTGACAGTGACATCGATGATATGATCAAATGAAAAGAGAGAATACACAAAGTATACTGCTTGGCAGTTAATAATATTTGTAATAGAAGAAATAAAATAACGATTATAATGGTGGTCTTTGCAGTTTCTGCATCAATTTCCTTTTATGATTTATCGTAATAAAGGTTCTAATGACTTAAGCTTTTGTCCTTCAAGGCCAATGGTTTGTATTATATTAACACTAGAATAATGGTCGTATTATGTATGCAATATTATTATAAATATTCTCTGTCATTCTTTGCTTGCGATCATTTCAACCCGTTATGAAGCGATTGTCTATTTGTTATATTCCCCTACAACAATACCTCTTGAGTTCAATATATCATATTCTTCTTATTTAGACCCCGTCTATAATTGTGTTAGTTCTATAGAAGCGAAAGATAATGTTAACTCTTTATGTTGCCCCTCTATCCAATTACGATGGCCAGTATTACCCTAAAGACAGATGTAGATATATTTTCGATTCTTTGGCGGTCACCGCTTGACCCAATTTAAATATAATATATACTGTACGCTTTGTTTTAAGTATCATCTTTGATATGATACTGTAAATATAAATGCATAACTTTGCATATAGTTATCCCTAATCTATTGTTTCTTTTCAAAATACACAGCTATGCTTTACAGTGTAACCTATGTTCCCTGAATAAGTAAAAAACAAGTCTAAAATTATATTCTGGAAAAAAGAAAACAGGGAATATTGTCTCTTTCTCTTTTCCCACCCTCGTTTATCTCCGCATATTTCTATTTAGCATTTTAATGCAGTATGTATTATATTCACACTACTTTTTACCATCTATCAAATAACCTCTATGCATCTAGTTTATCATGGTCTTTGAAGCATCAGTTCCCTTTATATGTCGCATCAGTCTGTTTTTATCTGTTTTCAAACCTTATTTATAACAACCACTCCTATTTGTCTCCACCAATTGACGCTTTTCTTTTTTCAATGATCTGTTATCTGTCAGATTATTAAATTTGCATTCTAGATGGATAATGTATAACGGCACTTTGTAAATTCCAGCGAATTCATTCGTCTTTCATGACAGAAAGTTTGACATGTTGCTCAATATTCAATAGATTTCGATTCTTTTATTGTTTTCCTTTCAATTAGGGCCAGAGGGTATATTTTGAAAATTGTTCAGGGTTACTATATTACATTTCTATACAATTACTTCAACTTGAATACATACCATGACTATTATTATAAATGTCATGTTCGAATAGTCGTATCCAGAGGCCGTTTTGCTCTTTAAATGGAGAAGATAAACTTAAGGGAATTGTTAACCCTATCATAGTACAAAATACAGTATTTGACTTATCAGATGTATTGTTGGTTATACATTAACGTTAATTGGATATTTATCTTAGATTTTGAAGCTTTTTTTCGCCACTATTGACATTTAGATATTTACCTGTTTACTCAAATAAATAAATTACTGGTGCATTAACGGTGTTCAATAACCAGAGTATGCTATACTAAAACACATATCTATAGGTCTTATCGTACACATTATATATACATATATGTACATGCAGACTCATGCATGCACATACACAATCACACACACACATGTATATATTTAGAGGCAAATAGATAAATAGAGAGAACGAGAGAAAGAGAGAGAGAGAGAGAGAGAGAGAGAGAGTGAGTGAGTGATTGAGAGAGGAAGAAAGATGTAAACGTCTTGTTTTAGACAAGATCTTAAAACAATAATTTAGTGAAAAAGAGAGGAAGTATCGGTAGATTTAGATTCATGTCTGTGGTGGGATTTCCGGCGACAAGTACCCTCTTTTTCTGTCCATGCAGGTACTGCTTTGATATTAAATAATAAAAAGGACATACATATATATTATAGGCGCAGGAGTTCCTTGGTGGTAAGTAGCTTGCTTACGAACCACACGGTTCTGGTTTCATTCGCACTGCATAGCACTTTACGCAAGTGTCTTCTACTATAACCTGGGGCCGACCAGCGTCTTGTGAGTAGATTTGGTAGACGGGAACTGAAAGAAGCCCGTCGTGTATATGTATTTATATATATGTATGTCTATGTGTATATATATATGTGTGTATATATATGTTTGTATGTCTGTGTTTGTCGCCCCAACATCTCTTGACAATCGATGGTGGTGTATTTGCGTCCCCGTAACTTAGCGGTTCGGCAAAAGACAGTGACAGAATAAGTACTAGGCTTACAAAGAATAAGTCCTGGGGTCGATTTGCTTGACTAAAGGCGGTGCTCCAGCATGGCCGCACTCAAATGACTAAAACGAGTAAAAGAGTAAAAGATATATATAAGTGTGTGTGTGTGTGTGTGCGTGTGCGTAGAATATTGAAAAGGAACACACGAGTTGATATATATATATATATATA
>NC_068984.1:13675940-13678766 GCF_001194135.2 Octopus bimaculoides
TATATATATATATATATATATCTTCGCTCCTTTGCGCCACATGGGTTCAACTCCCCTCCTTGCTTCATCTGACACCTACTTCCTCTGTTCTTTCATATCCACCTTCTCCCTTCATTGACACCTCTCCATCCACACCTCACCCCACGCTTCCATATGTCAAAGTCACTGGCCCTATCCACATTTACACACTTACACACGCTCACATACACACACGCCCGCGCACCTTCGTTTTGGGATCACCAATACTTTATTACCTCCCCTTGTTCCTATCTCTCCTGTTTATCTACCAGTCGCCATGATTGATTGCTAAATCCACAAGTTTTTATTATTTTCTCATTCTCTCTCTCTCTCTGTTTATTTCCTCGTGTTCCTTTCTGCTGCAGAGCGTAGCCTCGAAACGTAAAAGACTTTCTCACCTTCCCAAGCATCAAACACCTGCTTGTTGTTTATACTCCTGTGTTCATCTTTTTTTACTGTAAATTTCAACTACACACACACACACACACACACACACATACGCTTTTTCTGGCCTATGCTTATACGTGTGTATACGTGCAATAATCTTTCTTCCATTATGTAGATATTTTTATAATTGGCTGCATGACTTTTTAAGTGACAGATATCTAACGATTTCACTCGGCTGTGCTTTATTTGGCAGAACCTCAGCTATGCACACAGCCATGCCGATACCCTAAACTTTCCAGAGAAATTATTGCAATCTATAAGTGGGGTAAGTGAAATAATATGCAATTTATCACTAGAAATATGGAAATTTCTTGCAATAAGTCCTCGAGGACTCACCAACCAGCTTACATACGATCTAGAAGGCATCTAATTATACAAGTATTGACCCGCGATAGAATATGCATGATTATGCATCTTTTTGCGAACACATTACCTATGATGTGCAAATGATTGGTTCGCCAGATCATTCAGTACCAGATAGGAAGGAACCTTGACGATTTTGTTTCACATATTTTTCAAAATATTTTCGTCTAAACAAATGTTCACATCTACGAGAGTCAAACAATATTAAAATTTTAGAAGATCTAGAAGCAAACTAATGACGTTTCAGTAAGAAGATTACCACAAAATACGATTTGAATTGCTAGAAGCGGTGAAAAACATTGAAATGCTGCTATCTGAAGAGAAGACAGGAAACAAACATACGGTAAATTATGTATGAAAAATCTTTGAAGAACTAACAACGGTCTTAGGTATTGAGATTGATAGAAGTCACGAAGGTTCTCACCACTTCATTGTACCGATTGTATTCCACTCTGCAGTGAAAGTCAGCGCCATATATCGTAACACCTTCGGATTTAGCGGTTCAAAATTATTCAAAATCTTGCGCAAAAAAATTAAGAAACCTGTGTGCAGTTGCGGTAAACGTATTCACGAAGAAGCTAGATATTCAAATACTTGGTACCCCGGATGAATTAGGAGTATGGAAAGAAATACAGCTATCGAAGAATAAGGGCATGGAACAGTCTTATTCATCCAAAGCTAATAATTGAAGTAGGGCCGCAAAAACTCCAAAACATTTCATACGACGTGTTCTAGCAAAGACTCAGCCCTCGAGGTAGAACTGATAAAAGTATAACAGAATTCATATATATATATATATATATATATATATATACATTTATATTTATACTCATATATACATTTATATATATATATCAAACAATAAGCAACACGGATTTCAAAAGTGATTGCAGTACGCACGCTTCATGCTACTTCAATTTATTTAAGTAATGTGAGCATTACCTTAAATGCAATATGAAGAGCAATCTTCAGCTGCACGAAAAAATGCAGAAAAAAGACATATTACAAATGTGGCAGCATATTAAAACCAAGTGGGAGAGAGCATACATAAAATCCAAATGTGAGGAAGAATATATAAGTCCATCTTGACATAGCAGGGTCTATCAGGCTGTTTGAGTCATTTGAGTGCAGCCATGCTGGAGCACCGCCTTTAGTCGAGCAAATCGACCTCGGGACATATTCTTTGTAAGCCTAGTATTTATTCTATCGGTCCCTTATGCCGAACCACTAACCCTACTTCCATTATTAGCTTTGCAACCCTACTTTAATTATTAGCTTTGTATGGATAAGAATGTTCCATGTCCTTAAGATAAGTTTTAAACAGGCGGGTCAGTTTTTATCGAATTCAAAATAATTAAAGATAGTATTAGAGAGGT
Source organism: Octopus bimaculoides (assembly GCF_001194135.2). Taxonomy (NCBI): domain Eukaryota; kingdom Metazoa; phylum Mollusca; class Cephalopoda; order Octopoda; family Octopodidae; genus Octopus; species Octopus bimaculoides. The sequence goes on from NC_068984.1 coordinate 13,678,145, forward strand.
AGAATCAGTAAGAGCGACTGAGCAAGTGGAAGAGAAAGGAAGATCACATAGATTGAGGAACGAAGTAGCAAACTTTGTTTAGGATATATAGGAAAGTGCAACACAAAATAAACTGGTGTGTATATGTTTATGAAACAGAGGAAAACGTCGAGAGAGAGAGAGAAAGAGAGAGAGAGAGAGAGAGAGAGAGAGAGAAAGAGAGAGACTGTGTGTTTGTTTGTGTATGTGGAGTATGTGAGTGGAAGAGAGATATCCAGAAAGCAAAGAGAGAGAGAGACAGAGAGAGAGAAAGAGGGAGAGACAGATAAGAGTGCTTGAATGTATTCTGTCGATTATGCCTGTATATTTGTTGGTGAGTATGGGATGTAAACTGCGAAAAATGGACAGACAATACGTTTTGAGAACGACAAAAGAGAAACGATACAAGATGAAGAATTCAAATGCAATTAAAGATAAAAATAAGAAGAGAAAAGCTAAGAAAAAATGGGGAGAGAAAGAGAAAGAAATAGAAGATATTTGTAGCGTAGAAATTACGTAGTAGGCTACAGATGTTTACAAACATACATACATACATACATACATACATGTATACATACATACATACATATATATCTATATATAT
>NC_068984.1:13680418-13684683 GCF_001194135.2 Octopus bimaculoides
TATTATTATTATTATTATTATTATTATTATTATTATTATTATTATTATTATTATTATTATTATTATTATTATCCTTATTATTGCCATCATCGTCATTTTAATTTGGAGACAGGAAATCAAAAAAAAAAAAAGAAATGAAAATTAGTTTAATAAGAAATATGGGTTGGTGGTGTTATAATTTAATTCCCTATCAATGGGGAGCAGCCAACGCGTCTATTTTTGAAGAAGCGTCTTTCTTATAATCAGTCATTGTCTGTGTTTCAATACTGCCATTGATGATTACATCATACTAGAGGAAAGAAGTCAACTACGAGGACGAAGACGCGTTGAGGACAACTTTAACAATAACCAACATGACAATACTCACAAGAACACATGATTCTCTTTGTTAAGTGTTAGTGATTTATGTAAAGTTTTAATGGCTTTCTTTCTTGCTATTAATATCTATTATGTCTACTTCTATTTATGTATAGTTAAATGTATTCAAGCATTGATTTGTCTTGTGAGGGAAGGCTGGAAAGATATAGGCCGTGGAAGTTATCGCTAAAAGTATATCGCTAAAACTCAAATCGTCGCCCAACAAATTTGTTTATAAAGAAAGTTAGACACTGTGAAAACTGGAAGCGGTTTGGAGCTGACTATCGTGCAACGGATTCACACGTCCATAGAGATTCATACATGCATACATGCATATTTACACTTATAAACCCATATCAATGAGCGAAATCATATGTACATGTGAAGTATTCACGTGAATGCCGTACACACAAATAGCAATGAATTTGTACATTAGTAAACTAAAGTGACGTTCTCGCGTACCTCAAGTGTAAGATCCCCGGTCCCCATATATACATAACAAACTAATCTACATCTCCACAAACTCTAAACATTATCATACCTTAAACAGAAGTGTCCTGCCATTATAATCATGCCTGCCGGTAATTGAAACACTCGGTATTAACTTATTCCTGTATCAACAAGGCGAAATTTCTCTTCATCATGCGGTTGATATTGAATGCTTTCTGCTGATGACGTTCAAAGAAACAGAAATACATATTTAATAATTCCACCACCGTTACTAGACGCTTTTCGTCTGCTACTGATAAATTTCTGTGTTTTCTCAACATGATACGTCTATATGTGATACTTCCTCGATAGTAATATCACCGTGAAGTCCTCGACAATATATCGGTGTGAGGTAAAAAATACAGTATGATATTTTGACCTAATACTAATTCCGTCGCTCATAAGTAATTTTTTTCAGCCTGTCAGCTTATAGCGACTCAAGTGATTTGTTAGTCAATGTCTTGTTTTTCTCTTAATATCAGTAGAAGTTAGATTTGTTCAGTTTATGGTTGAGGGTATATTCTTCCTACTAATGACACGCTAAGAAGAAACACGTATTTATCTATTCCACCATCACTACTGGATACACTTCGCCTTATACCTATACACGTCTGTGCTTTTTTCAAGATTCTTTATAAAGACAAATAGTGAAGGTCTCCAGCATTCAACAATATCTCCACTTTAGATAAGACATGCAGAATACAATGAGTTCTAATTGACGCTTTAGACCAGCAATTTTTTCATGGGAGGCATTTGCTTGATTTTATTGACCCCAGTATTTCAGTGGTATTTCATTTCATCGATCAAGAAGATATGAAAGGTAAAGAAACTCTGGAGAAGATTTGAACTCGGAACATAAAGAGCCAGGAGAAACGGTCCAAAAATGTTTGTTTTGTGTAGCGATTCTATCATTTCTCCACGTTCCTACGCATTCTGAAAATCATATAATTATTTTCTTTATTCGATACAGATTTAGACACTTTCATGGCTGATAACATCGAGCAGACGATAACATCGAGCAGACGATAACATGTTGCAGACGATAACATCGAGCAGACGATAACATGTTGCAGACGATAACATCGAGCAGACGAAGTCCTGGAAGAAATACAGCCTTTTCCGTCAACTATCAGTCTAATAGTGAATGAGAGCAATGTGCACAATGAGTCAGGTGGAGATTATAGTCTTTAATGAAGCTGAAACAACACAAGTTTGTTTCGTGACTTTCAGGCAACGCCGATCTTCAGGCGAGAAATGAACAGAGTCTGCGTATGAAACATGGGAGGTGAAGCAAATTTGCAGTTTCAGTTAGTTAAAATAAGAACACTCTGTCACTGTCTTTATTCACGGTTTTTATTCAGTCAGTGAGAGCAGAGGAGAAGAACGGACGGGTTGCGCATTGGCGCCATCTGCAATGGCATTTAACAGATTGTGCCGAAACTTATAGTGTGGTATTCCACAAAAGAATCGGATTGGAATTTGAACTTTAAATACGTATAAAAGAAGTAGGAATAATTTCGAAAAAGCGAGATAATTTGATTTAATAGAAATCAGACCGTTCGCTAGTTATGTAATGCTACACTATTTCTATTTCTTTTGAGAGACACACACTGCTTGTACAGGCGAGAAGAGTTGCTTTCGTAGGAAGAATTCCAATCTCCTGTGTGACTACTGCAACATAACTGTACAGCGTGTGATAGGAATCTATCATTGAGATGCCATTCCTGTTCGTCTGCTATTCTTTTATATTCCTAACATTGACAACGCCTTACAAACTCCAGGCATCGATACATTTCTTTTCCCTGCGAATTAAGTATTCTCTTTGTGCATTTAACAGTATCAATGAAGTTTAAACTTTGTTATAAACAATTCGCTCGTTTGCAATCCTGAATTTATTAATTCGGTTATAAACAGTGTTATGTTCAAAGATAATACGTCAGCTTCAGCGAAAGGAGTCTCTTGTGTATTCAGATATAGAAATTTTTAATAGTACACAAACATGAATGAGTCTTCTATGCGGGCATACATTACTACAGATATCACAATAGAATTATTGTTTATATAAAGATGAAGAATTACGCACTCCCGTATTCATGTCCATATATCCATAAAAATATGCAAATACATATACATGCATTAGATACATACATACATACATACATATATACATACATAAACACACGCACGTACAACTAAGCATTCTGTTTGTAAGTTTCTGATTGTACGATCGCGTGTATATGTGCATGTGAAGTGTATCACTGTGTTTTTTTATATGTGCGTATGCACGTTTATGTATGTGTATTTGTTTGTGTGTCTGTGTGTCTGTCTGTCTGATTATGTAAACTTGAAACGTTTCCGCGTTTCTCGCATAAAACTGTGAAATTTTAAATAACACAAACACACATTCAGACGCACGCACGAACGCACTCGTATCTAAACGCGAGTACACTCCCATATCACCCTACAAATATATATTTATGCATCTCTGTGTGTATAAACGCACACACACAGACACACTCATACACAAGCACACACTAACACACATATATGTATGTATGTATTCATTAGGTTTGCATATACATATTTATGTATATACATAGTATTTGCATGCATAAATGAGTGTATATGTGCGTGTGTGTATATATATTTATGTGTGTGTGTGTGTCTATCTTCAGTGACAGAAAGAGAAAGAGTGGAAAAGAGACAGAAAGTGCACGGAAAATCGATAAGAAGAAGAGGTACATTCGCAAAGTAAATTGTTGCTACAATTTATGAGAAGTGTCGGTGGAAAACGAGTAATAATGAGAAAGAAAAGTCAAATGCTCAATATGTTAGCCAAATAGTATAATCCAGATGGGGAGCTGTGTAAACGAAGGTACGAGTAACTCTAAAAATTGAGGTAATCGTACATATGTACATACGACGGGGTGCTGAAAAATGTTTCTGGCTTTAAGGGTTTTACGAAAGGTCTGGCTTGAAGCCCAAACTTCGGTGTTCTTTGACAGGGCTTCGAAACTGACGGACCGCTGCAATGAGAGTGTGAATATAAGAGGGAATTATGTTGAATAAAATCATAATGAACTGATCCTCCTGTATTTTCTTTCACCCAACTCCAGAAAATGTTCAGCACTCCCTTATATGACAGGACTATCTGCTGACAACTTTCTTCCGTCAAATGAGGGCAAAATACCAAATCTTTTCAGCTGTTTTCACGGCTCTACTGTGTTCGACATATTATGGTATATAGCTTGCTTAACAAGCACATGGTTACGGGTTCAGTCCCACTGCGTGGCACCTTGGGCGAGTGTCTTATACTGTAGCCTGGAGCCGACCAAAGCTTTGTGAGTGGATTTGGTAGACGGAAACTGAAAGAAGCCTGTCGTATATATATATATATATATATATATATATATATATAT
>NC_068984.1:13684922-13686813 GCF_001194135.2 Octopus bimaculoides
GTGTGTGTGTGTGTGTGTGTGTGTGTGTGTGCATGTGTGTGTGTATGTGTGTGTGTGTGTGTGTATGTGTGTGTAAAGGTAAGATCCAAGGATCTATGTGTAGGAAGTTAGTAAGCTTTGAGCAGTACGCAGAGGGTATAAAAAAATAACTTTCAGAAACAATAGTGGTTTCTTGACATAGAAGATTGGTAAATGTTTCTCATATCAAAGATCTATAACCTGAAAAAAGTTATATTATAGCTCACGGTTAACAGCTGCGGTTGCTGTGTATGAGAATAAATGTCCAAATTTAAGGAATTGTGTAGATAATATCCAGGCTACATATGTTTCATAGTTAGCAAAACCTCGGAAGTATTAATTACTCAAACGATTAAATCTCCAGCGAGTTAGTATGGAATCTCTTGGCGACAATCTAACCTTCATTTGACTACGATATCTTTCGCCTGACGAATAGCTAACAGATGAACCGTTGTTTGAGTAAATACTACTTCCGAAGCTCTGCTAGCTATAAAACATATTCGATCAAAACACTTGCATCAAACATTTCTTAAAATTCTTCTTCTGCACTATCGGGACCTTCGAAGTGCTTTGTCAGAATTGTAGCGGAAGTTCTGTAGTTTGGCGGTTTGATTCTGAGTGGCACACACGTTTCGAGGTTAATGACGAGAGAGGTGTTTTTTTTATAGCTGTAAGAGTTCAAGTTATCCAAACGCTAGTAAACGTTGAAAGAACAGTTCATCACATTATCTGTGATGAACATTACCAAAGGACCCATGTTGTCTGAAATGTGCATGAAGTGAAATATTCAAAGGCAACTTAAACAGGGTTTTATAGGGAGAGGATTTATTAACATTTGTGATTGTGTACATGGATCACAATGATGAGTAATTTAGTACATTGCAAAGAATAAGAACCAATTAAACATGGTGGAATAAAATTGCCATTTACTTGAGCCGAAATGGAAGATAAAATAAGAGAAATGTGGTATGATTCATGTAAGAAAGGAAGCTCTAGGATAAATTCAATTACATAAATAGTTCCACAGACATTAAGAACTTAAAACATTGTGATTTAACGTGGGATGAAGATTTAATGCGAGAATCAAAGCTTTTTGATAGTGGTTTAAGATTTTGATTTAATCAATTGTTCAGTGATCAAATGATCACAGGTGTAATTTATAGACTAATTTGGTGTCGACATGTTTAAATCCAGTGTTCGAGTTTTGAGTTTTCATAATTATTTCAGGCATGTGGACGATGTCTGCCAGTGGGTTTGTCTCGTGAATTCTTTTTATCTTCTCATCGATGACGAACATGACTTCAGCTTTACAGTAACAGTTTTTTTCTCAATGGTGTTGTAGATGGCATTTGTGATCTTAGTAGGATCTCTTAGAAAATTCGTTAAAAATCAGTGTAACCAAATACTTCGGGTTTTCTATGGAAAGTGTGATATCGTCAGAGTTACTTGTTGCAGTTTCTACCTTTTCATGTCCTTCCACGATTCTATACAGAGCTCTAATTATGACTCTTGAAGAGTATTACAACGGGAAATTTCTTTATTTTCTTCTGAATTTGATCAATGGGGTGTGGTATCCAAGTATCCATAATAATGAGTCTCAGTAATTAGATTCTTTGCAAAATAAGATAGATAGTCGGGTAAATAGATAGGTGATCGTGCACTGTTTACATATGTACGTAAGTAAATGTATATTTCTGTATATATGTACGTAAATATACAAACATACGTACACACATATATATGTGTGTGCTCGTGTGTGCCTGTGTGCACGTATGTATATGTATGTATATATATATATATATAAGTATGTATAAGTATATGTGTTTATATGTATATGTACATACACACACACACACACACACACACACACACA
>NC_068984.1:13687011-13688307 GCF_001194135.2 Octopus bimaculoides
TATTCTATATATATATATTTTTTTATTCTACTGTATTTGTACCAGTCTCTAATATTTTAAATCAATTTTTAATCGCTATTTACTTATTTATTTATTTATTTATATTATTCTATTGTATTTTTAATCGATTTTTATTCTTATGTTTAAAACTTTTGACCCCCCTTTACTAATTTGGTTTTTGTGGTCTATGTTGTACTTCTTATATGTGGTCATTGGTGGGCTACGGCTTTTCGAGTCAATGACCTAACGGTTTTATTCTGCAATTAACTTTATTTATATATATATATATCTACAGAGAGAGAGAGAGAGAGAGAGAGAGAGAGAGAGAGAGAGAGAGAGAGAGAGAGAGAGAGAGAGAGAGAGAGAAAGAGAGAGAGAGAGAGAGAAAGAGAGAGAGAGAGATAAGGAAAATAAGAAAAGCAAGGCAGAACGAGAATTTGCAGTCAATTTTCCCTGTCTAAAATATTCATACCTCGTCTCTGATGACGAATTTCCCAGTGTGGACATGCTAACCTACCTCTTGGGTTATCCCAGAAACGGCTTTAAGATTTCAAATTCACCTTATCCTGATTTGTCCTCCGAATTCCCCAGATCTCAATCCATTGGACTATTACATGTGCAGAGTTGTTCAGAGAGAGGACAATGAACACTCCCATAACATCAAAGATTCTTTGAAAGCTGCCATATTCAGAGTAATGTCCAAAACGAACCAGTACCACTTGACTCGAGCAGGTAGATGATTTAGTCATCACATAGAAGCAATTGCTGAGGCTGAAGGTGGATTTATTGAATAACTTTAGAGAAACGAAGGTTTATTTTTATCCTCATAGCATATTTTGATAAGTAAAATTATTATCTGTTATATGTCTGTTTTTTTTTTTATCAACATATATCTGTCCTCAAATATCTTACGTACCCTGTATATATGCATTGTGCGTGTGTCAATTATCAGTACGTACACAGGTGTATCTTATGTATTTAATATGCTTTCATTCATTTTCTTTTCAAAGCCATGTGATACAATGTTTCTAAATGGCAAATGAATAGTTTATGTAGATTTTTTTGACGAAGAGGCATGGACAGCCATAATGACGCCATATTTTCATTTATGCATAGACGTACGAACACTATGCCGATCATGACACTCCACTTAGAGTATACAAACAGACAGACGCACACACACGTATATACGCACATATATGCATATATATGTATGTGCGTGTGCGTGTGAATATATATGTGTGTGTATAAATATATATGTTTATATATATATTTATATATATATATATATATATA
>NC_068984.1:13688790-13691067 GCF_001194135.2 Octopus bimaculoides
AGAGAGAGAGAGAGAGAAAGAGAGAGTTGTACGTATCTGAAAGAGCGAGCCAATTTTCAGACCATTCTGAATGATCGCACATATGCGCAAAATATCATCTTTCACACTCGCTCTTATACATATAACCAAACACTCATGAATACAAATGTGAAATGCATTCGTACATGTATACAAAATTATATGTGCGTTTGGATTTGTACACAGACACACACACACACACACACACTTTACATATCCTTCTTTTCTTTTTTCCGCATGTTCTTTCTCTCTCCCTTTCTGTTCCACACCTTTCTCTACCTCTCTGTAGCCATTGTTCAGGACTGACTTACTGGTGTAACCATCAACAGGGGTTGGACAATATAATGGAAACACTTAGCATCGTAGCATCTTAATTTTGAAATATCTATAAAACCGACAAAACATTGTTTTTTTTGTTTTTGTTTTTTTGATTAATTATTAGTGTTGCTTAATATATTTTGCTAAAATTGCTGGAATTAGAAAACCACTACTTTCAAAAACAAATGCTGCAAAGCGTTTAGAGTGGAGTAAAATCCTACAGAATTGGTCTCTAGAGCAGTGAGAAAATGTTATTTTCTCGGAAGTGTCATCCTTTACCTTATTGCCGACCACCGGCCGAGTATACGCGTGGAGACAGCTAAAAGAAGCATTTGATCCAGACTGCCTTATTCTAACTGTTAATCATGGAGAAATATCTGTGATGAGCTGGAGGGCTCTATCTTGGAAGTCCGCCGGCCCAATTGCTTGCCAATGTAGACTTCGTAAAATTTCGAAAATACAAGAATACAAAGATCACCAGAGTATTTCACTTCTGGTAGTGCCGTACCATTCATATCTGTTAAAAATCAATAACATGAAATCTATGGAACACGTTTACTACAGAGGCATTTTGTGATGGATATACAGGAATAACATAGCTCAGGAACAAAACTAAAAGAGAATTCCTTCCTCACATAATTTTTGAACGGCCTGATGTCTGAAACATCGTGTTCTATTTTTCCTAAATGGGTTTTCAATCGACTTGTTTTGCAAGAGATATTAAATGGTTTAGATCTTTTATTCATCTCTTCGCATAATTGTTTGGGGGGTTTTACTCCCTTTTCACTACTATCTATTCGGCCATAAAACTTCATTTGTCATGACTATCCTATTAAGGTCTAAATGTACACTGGAAATTACACATCGTCGAAATATATTTTCTATGTCACAAGCTGTTGCCATTTTACTAGTGTTTCTGTATTCGATGTTGTTGCTTGGCACCATATTAGATTCATTTAAATCACTTATGTTCAAAGGGGGTCAATCCCAAACCACACTGTCATTTCGAAAGCACATTGAACTCACCTATATATATTAGTCCCATACGCATTGCTATCTTCAGACGAAGCAATGATTTGAAGGCGTGTGTGCTTTTGTTTTGTTTTTTGTTTTTTTTTGTTTTCGCATCGTATTCGCATGTCATATTTAAATATGCCCAGATGAAAGGAAAATTGTTCCTTTTGGTTGAAATAGCTTTATTTTATTCGTGAAAGCTAGAACAGCATCAAGACAGTAACATCCCAAAATTATATAAAGAAAATTTTTTACAAAAATACAATGTTGTATATGTTAGCTTGATTCTTTTAATTCTACCTCAGAGAAATAAAAGACGAAATCTTTGGAATTTGAAACCAGAACCTAAATTTTCATGCATTTTTTTTTCCTTAGGAAGAAAGATTACTTGAATTATTTCTTTGTCAGGTTGTGTCTCCACACAGCAAAATGGTCACGAAACATGAAGAGGCAACCACGTTTAAAAGATTTATTATAGATAATGGGTAAAATATATGTAATACAATTTCACACAATATTATTTTGTTAATTTATTTAAGGTGCAAAGACAATAGATCTACAACATGTTTCAAAGAATTAATCTTTGTTTACATAAGGATTTGTTCAGCAGAATCAAGAGATATGGAGAAGATACGTGTAGAAGAAAAGAAACAAATGCTGTAGTTATAACATGAGAGTTATTACATGTGCATAAATTAAAGGAAATTATAGCCATCAGGAAAATTTTCAACAGAACCGGCTTTGTCTCTATGAAAATCCACGACACGAAGACGCATTTTCGTTCACAGAGCAATGTTCGGAAAATATTTTTCAAGCTAAGAATATGGCAATTTATGAAGAAATATCAAAGATATAAATTATTTATTGTAGGAAAGAATTATAATAAAACTTCGTTCGCATTTTCCCTCTCTCTCTCTCAATATATAT
>NC_068984.1:13691276-13693487 GCF_001194135.2 Octopus bimaculoides
TATATATATATATGTGTGTGTGTGTGTGTGTATATATATATATATATATATATATATATACATATGTATGTATGTATGTATGTATATATATATAGCTGTTATACCTGGTTTCAACAGTCATTATAGGTACGTTACTATTATGTTTGTTTACTCAATTGGTTTATTGATCATTTCAGAAAAATAGAAGACCTAAAAAAGAATAATGCTACTTTCGTCAGAGACATTTCTTGTTCTAACAAAGCAGAAGCATGTGCACGAAGAAGGGGGAAAAGAGGAAAGAAGCAAGTAGAATAAAGAAAAGAGGAAGACAAAGTTACAATAAGGTGAAGAGTAGGAAGGAAAGAATAGAAAGAATAGAGGAAGGGGTCACCTAATAGAAGGAGGGGGATAGAAAGGCCGAAATTTGGGAAAAGGACTGCCATAAAATATTAGTGTTTAGAATCAGGTCAACCCACATGAACATATTTGCACTGTTTTTACTTTACATATTCTCCAAATGGTGTATTGAAATTTGATATGGACCATTTACACACATGGTCAACTTATGTCTTCAATATTTGGTTATTAGGTGAATAGTATTAGAAAATAAATGAAATATCGTTGGTAATCATATTGTGATGTAGAGACTGAGAAAGCTCTGATTGGTTGGTTAGGATATACAAGTAAAATACTGATAGATTGAGAGTTGTGAGGTTGAAATGAGATTGAGTCAAGTTGAGTTGTTTAAAGTCAAATAACATTGAAGGTTGGATATAATTACAAATTAAACTCGTTAAAGGAGTTTTAAAATTTAAGCCATTTAATATATTATGGATTAGAATTTGAACAAAAGTCAAAATTTATAAATTTAGCATTAAAGCATACTAAAAATCAGTAGCGCCCATATGTTGATTACAGGAAACAGCTGTAAGCCAAATTTAGCCTAATAAAGGAAAAGAATGTAATGATTATTGTTTATACCTTGTCTTATATACCACTCTGTGTAAAAACCAGTTTGACTGGGGCCATTTAGAACTGCGATGAAGAAGAACCTCGGACCTTGTCATAAAGAGACTTCAGGTTCTTTACTATAACCTAAACAATGTTGTTAGCCGGGTGTGCCAACAGAGAGGTTATGAAGTATTTTCCACAGATTGATAGTCCTCTACCATTAGCTCTGTTATATATATGTATTTGATTCATGCGATGAAACCATCTCACATAGTAATTTTAACGCATCTGCTAACTTAACGCAATCTTCAGGCAATCCACATATGACAAAATAAGATATGATTAGAGAAAAAAACAAACGAGAAAATGCGTGAAAGAAGCAGATATAAAAGGAAAAAGGTTGGAAAACGGGAACACGAAAAATATAACAGAAATAAGGAGAGGTGTGTGTATGTATGTGGAGTCGCATGAAACGATCGTACTGCATTAAGTCTGAATATCCTTGTTGTTTACTTTGATTTATATATGTGTATATATATATATATATATATATATATATATATATATATATATATATATATAGATATGTATGTATATCCTTATGCATATTGGTATATGTTGCATGTATATACGTATAATATGCTCATATAATATAATATATATATAAACACGTCACTAAAATCTGCTAGTATATAGCATATGCGGTTATACTGAAATTTATGGTAGCTTTAAGCTCTATCTACATTATGTTTTTCTAACCTATTAAAACGAGATATGGATTCAATATTCATTGCTTTTCGTTATTTTGGTCTGTTATGCAATTTTATTTTATTTTATTTTTATCTTCCTTTCTTTTTTGTCAATACTTTCTAACCTGATGTTTTTTTCGTTTTACAATTGCATAAACTCTCTATAGTAAACAAATTTTCAATGTTTCATTCTAAGCCTAAAATACCTAAACTTTGCGTGACCTTGCCACATCATCACATATTATTCATTTACAATCTACCATCTTTTCGAGATTTATATTTCCGTAGCTATTTTATGCATGTTATGTTTTTTTCCCCTTGTGTTTGTTTTATAAAAACAAATATCCCAAAATATAATTCTTAACTGCAATGATAGCTGCGAACATGATGTGAACTTTGTGTCTACACTTGCATTCTTGCACTTTGCCTTACGTTATATAAATATAGACATATATATATATATATATATCTATATATATATACATACATACATACATACATATATATATATATATATATATATATATATATA
>NC_068984.1:13693935-13697808 GCF_001194135.2 Octopus bimaculoides
TATATATATATATATATATATATATATATATATATATATATATATATGTGTGTGTGTGTGTGTGTGTGTGTATAAATGTATATATATATATAAATACATACATACATATATATACATATATTTATATATATGTTTGCATGTATATGTATTTTTGTGTGTCTGTGTTTGTCACCTCGCCATTGCCCGTAAATTAGCGCTTCGGTAAAATAGATCGATAGAATAAGTACTAGGTTTACAAAGAATAAGTCCTGGGGTTAATTTCCTCGACTAAAGGCGGTGATCCAGCAAGGGCGCAGTTAAATGCCTGAAACAAGTAAAAGAATAGAAGAATTAAAGAATATACAGACACAACTAAACACAAACAGACACGCACACACAAATTTATATGAATTGCTTCCAATAATTATCTGCCCAAGAAATGTTGCATCTACAGTAGTCTCTCATGGAGCTAAGTTCCAAAAACCCGGGAAAGGTGTAAATCCGCTAAGTAGAAACACCACTCTACTGTATATATTTTTAAGATCATTTCTATAATCTGTATACTTTTATTTTATTTTAAATGTAGAAGAACACCACGGAGGAATCGACGTAAGCTTAAAGAAGAGGACTCAGAGAGCGCAAACGTCCGCCAAGGTAACACCAATGTCCTCCCAACGATTAGCGAGATATAATTTTAAAAATGAGAATATCTGAAATAATCTCGACTGCTCTCACAAACAAGAATACAAAAAATGAACTCGACCGCTCTCAAAAATTAAATAAAAAAAAACAGGAAAATAATCGAGAATCCTTGTCCGGTACCGGAGTAATCCCAAAATCTAATCAGTTTGTGCCAGTCACGTGGTCAAACATCCCTGAAAGTTTCATCTGAATCCATCTAGCGATTCTTGAGCTATCTTGTCCATAGTCAAACAAACAAACACGACTGAAACAATACCTCTGCCTTAGTGAAAGCGGAGTTTATAATAAACCACGATATGGCGAGGGATTTCTGTAGTGCTCAATTTGTAACTGTAAAACCAACGCCTCCGCAACGTAGCTACACTCGTTCCCATACCTATGATAGCCATATTCACCCAAATATTCATCGCGTTATGTAAATGGATAAATACGATGGCAACTAGACTTTAGCATCTCAATGCTGCATGTGCGTAACAAAATCTATTACATCGCTCTCCACATATAAAGGAGACAAGGTATTGCAATACAATCTGGTAACTAAATGAAAGTACGACTTAGATATAGTGATACATTTCAAAAGACTGACTCATAACTTCTAAATATTTATTAGCAGTCAGTTTGATGTAGTCTAGATATTGCCAATGATGGGTAGAAATCGTCAGCTCTTTAAAGCAAATAGTTTGGCTTTAATTGATTCTAACAACTTCTGCGATATCTCTACAACAACCGTACAACAGCAATTAATGAAAGAATTTGAATAAGGAAACAATTCTGCTTAAGTAAGCCATCCATTTTATAAGAACACATATTAATGTCTAATGAAAAAATAATGGACGAATGTGAGAGAAAGGGAGAGAAGATAGACAGGAGTAGAGAGAGAGGGAAGAGAGAGAGGAGAGAGAACGAGAGAGGTGGGATATATATATATATATATATATATATATATATATAGAGAGAGAGAGAGAGAGAGAGAGAGTGAGGGAGAGAAGTTTATAACAAACTCAACAATTGCGAACTGGCAACTGACTGAAATATTTAAATATTTGTATTTCTTCTCTGGCTGTATTTACACATTTTTCTATGTGTGTGAACAATCATTTTAAGTTATATGTTGCTTTTTATTTAGTCATGTAACATTCTCATATCTGAGAAAAAATTTAATTCCATTTGTAGAATTTAGTAGGATTTGGACGATCGTTAATTGCAGAAAATTTAAAGAAGACGTCGACAGAGTAACTGTTTATATCCATCACTTAAAATTGAAATGAGAAAAGACGGTGGATTTTTTTTTCTTTTCCTTCTTTTGCTGAATGCATGGAAAGATATTATGTGATGACCAAACTTTAATCCTACAGCTCGTGAAACGTCCAATAAATGCACAAACTTAGGTATTTATCACGATCTGCTAAGAGCTATCACAACAATGCATGATATACGATATAATTTAGTAAAATGTACATTTTAAGCTTTCCTAAAAGGATATAAATGAAAAGGGAAATATTTTTAAAAATATAGATATAAACATCGTTGAGAAGATGGGATCGCTGCGGAAAACAAAAGGAAGAAAAGGAGAAAAACGAATAACTAGTAAATGAAAGAAGAAATAAAAAAAGATTAGCTTTGCATTGTGGAAGAAGGCAATGGGCGGTGTTCTTCAAGCGTAACAAAGAATTCGATGACTAGGGAAAACATTGTAGATAATGTCAGTGATATCCTCCAACACACACACATAAAACTTTGAAAAGGATAAATACCTCTGACAAAAGCTTAAATAAAACAATTCGTCTATTTTTACAATGGTAGAATTAAAAAAAAATATCTATAAAATATAGAGGAAAGTAAACAGGAAATAAAACTGACGAAGGAATAGCAGAATATATTTGGCAGAGAAATAAAGAATTGGTGCTAAGAGCCAAAAACGGAATGTAGTATTGTTTTTTAATATGCCTTAAAAGGAAATTGTGAACTGAATTAAACCAGAATGTAATGGATCTTCTGACATGTGAGCCGAACTATCGTGTTCTATATAACGATTAAAAAATTGGAAAAGTTTTCTTTCTACCCATCATTAAACCGGACTTCATATCCGACATGAGTATATTACGAATATGATACACCATTTAAGTCAATAAAAACTAAATTTGTAAAAGGAGAAAAACATATGTAAACAGACACTGAGTAATGAGTTAGCAGAGAAGTGCTCTTCTGGGAATTATTCAGGGAACCCAACTCAATATCGAATGTCATTAAAACTCGTAGATTAACAGTGTAAAGTTTGCAATAACTTATACAAAAAATAGTATAGAATCTCTATTTTTTTTACTCTTTCTCTCTCTCTCTCTCTCTCTCTCTCTCTCTCTCTTATTCTCACTGTCTCTTTATTTCCCTCTGTCTCTCTTTTTCGCTCATTCTTTACTGTTTCCTTTTCCTTATTTTCACAATAGACATGTTATAGACATATTGATCTGGGAAGTTGCTTCAGTTGACATATACATTAATACGTACATCTATGCACACACACACACACACACACACACACACACACACACACATACACACACACACACACGATCATATCTATATATGTCCGTGTGTACAATTATATGTATATATATATATACATATATATATATAATTAAATACATCTAAGTATATGTACATTTACATACACCCACATAAGCGTATATATTTGTGTATGATCATCTACATCCAAATATGTATGACTATATATATATATATATATATATGCTTATGTGTGTGTGTGTGAGTGAGTGTTTGTGCACGTGTGTGTGTGCAAGTATGTATTTATGTATGTATAACCCCTCGCGCATTACTATATTGGTTTTTAGGGGGCTCTTTGTTACTGCAGATCTTTTATAAGTTTTTAAAGTATTATTGCGTTGTTAGGGGAATTTTGCATAATAGAGGTTGTGCTAAGCAGAGCTGTTTTTGTGTTGAGAATGCTGATACATATTTTTTTTTTATTAATTTGGCTTCTGTTATTTTTCTTTCGTTATCGTCACCAGAAAGCTAATATTTTTTTTTCTAATGATTGTAATGTCCTACAAAATATATTATTTACACTGATACAAAAATAATAATCATGTTTGTGATGATCAACTATAAACGCATGTCGTTACATCGTTACATTGCTCATAGATTTTCTCTGCATACTTCATATATATATATATA
>NC_068984.1:13700245-13702902 GCF_001194135.2 Octopus bimaculoides
GTGTGTGTGTGTGTGTGTGTGTGTGTGTGTGTGTGTGTGTGTGTGTGGTTTGTGTGTGTATCCAAATATATGTATATTTATATGTGTTTGTATTGGAGCGGCTCGTAGCAATGGGTAATTTTGCAAACTTTAAAATTTTGCTGCTCTACCCCCTAACCATATTCCAATCAACAAAACAACGGAGTCTACAAGACTCCTGCTCAATCGGAGAACTGCTAGGCCTCAAAAGCCTTGAAACTGGAACGTAGTATGCGCAACGATTAATTCTGTTCAAAAGCGGTATATTGTTCCCTATCTCGACCATTTTCTTTTTTTCTTCTTAGAGCAAAGTATGTGGACACTTCCAGGGAACTCCAGCAAATGTTTAATATCGTTCTGAATCAAATTTACCAATAGTTATTTCCTGAAATAACATGAAAAACTTAAGAAATATTAGGTTTTGTAAATAAGCACACAACCTCTATAAGAAAAACGCATTTGAATTTCCAGCAATAATTTCTATAGACTCAAAAGCATAATGTGAACACTGAACACTGAATATTGAACTTTGTTTTCGTATAAGAGGGGGATTTAGTAACAGGTATGTTTTACGATTTTCAGTATCGATTTGTAAAATATATTGTTTCTCAGTTTCATCTTTTGTGAGAATGTTATTGTAATTCTGAATGAGCTTGATACCTTATCCTGCAACATCATTCACAACAACTGTCTTTTCAAGTTTTTCAAGTCCACTTTTGTAACTAGGACCATCTTTCCATGTGTGTGTGTGTGTGTGTGTATGTGTGTGTGTGTTTGTCTGTGTTTGTCTCCACCTCTTGACAAGCGGTGTCGATTTTCTTACGTCGCAGTAACCTAGCGGTTCGATAGAACAAGTACCAAATTTTAAAATTAAAATAAGTACTGACGTCTATTTGTCCGACTATACACTTTTAGACGGTGCTCCAGCATGGCGACGGTCCAGTGAGTGAAACAAAGAAAAGAAGTGGAAACATTACTGTGTATACGGTTATTCATAATCGTATAGATAATGAGCTTGAGGGCATTAATACGACTAACTGATTGTTAAGAAAATTAGGACGTTAATGTTGTCTTGTGATTCGCCGACACAATTGGGAAATCGCTAAAGAGGAATTCACAATCCTTTGGTCGACAGAAAAATGTCACACGGTGTTACACAATGAGATCTGCCTTTCGGACAATATTATCTCATATCACTTAAAAAATGTCGCTGTCAGTCGATCGTTCTCACACGACGGTTTGTATAAAGGTCATAGTCATTACGGATGACAGCATGCTCGCTGTATCCTTACATTATATTAAGGTAGTATAGCTATATGAACAATATAACACAGAAGCCACAAGCACATGAATAATACTTACACACACAAACGCACACACTTGCACGCACACTTATGCATATTATAGACACATACACAAACAGACACACACATATGCATAATACGTGTGTGCGTACAAAATGTTTACTCAGAGGTGTGCGAAATTTAACATTTATACTTATATTAATTGCAAATGCGTATTGTGTACTTATTAATATATATGCATACACTCACACACACACACGCACGCACACACACACACACACACACACACACACACTCACCTATATGCATATATGAATAAATGATGTATGTATATATATGTATATATATATATATATATATATATATATACATGTGTTGAAGAATATGTCCTTACGTATACATTTATGCAAACGTAAAAACAAACATTAAAACTCAAATATTTAAGTTAAAATCTATAATAATATCGTTACAATTCCCGCTTTCTACTTTGGCGTTTTTCTCTTCTTCATTTATATAATTTCCCTCTTCATTTTTCTTTCAAACTTTGTGCTTCCGACTCAGTACAATTTCGTATGATATCGGGGCGACGTTGCCAATAGATGTAAAAGAAACGTATGCATTTGTACGTAGACACTGTTACAGAAGCCAACTGCATTATGTTTGGAGGCATATGTCGTTTTATACGAGTTGAGGGAATAAGCATTTGCCTCGTATATATTTATTAAGCCTGGAAGGATGTAAAGCAAATATTTATTTCAAAGACGCTTAAACGCAGAAGTGTAAAGAGACAAGGAAGGCATTGAAAAGTATCTCTCTTCCGAGGATATGTTGTACACTTTCTATCCTTCTGTATGACTGCATTCATTTCCATATATATACATGGATATATATATGCAGCACACACGCACTTGTGCACGCACAAAAATATATATAGACTTATGTGAGTATGAATAAATAAATATATTATCTGTTATAGACTGAAAATTCACTGAGCGTTACTGAGGGGCAAACAGTTTCGTGTTATGGTTTTTTATTAAGCATATGGTGAAAGGGTTGTTTAAACGGTATGTGTAGCAATAATTAAAATGTTCTTGAAACTGACGTTAATGTCACGTGAAAACTATAGACATTTGAAAAGTCACGAATGTATAATGTGAAGTAGGAGTGAAATATATATATATATACATATGTGTGTGTGCGTGTATGTGTGTGTGTATGTATATATATACACATATATATAGGCATGTATATATATATATGTATGTATATGCGTGTGTGTGGTTATCTATCTATCTATCTATATGTATATATATATATATATATATATATATATAT
>NC_068984.1:13703154-13703962 GCF_001194135.2 Octopus bimaculoides
GTAAACTTATATATGTGCGTATATATATATATATATATGTACATACAAATACTCATATTTCCATGTAATTGAGCAGACAAATTCATGCCTGCGTACGTGCTCCTAGTAACGTAAGTACATAGACATGCGCATATATGCACGAACACACAGAGAAGCATATAAGAAAATAGATGCACATGTTATTATGTACATATGATGGAATCAGCAGATACCTAGAGGACAACCTCACTCTTTTCCTTGTGCCACTCTCAGTCATTCACTCACTCATTCATTCAATCACTCACTCACTCACTCATTCACTCACTCACTCATTTAAGGCAGCGAGCTGGCAGAAACGTTAGCACGCCGGGCGAAATGCTTAGCGATATTTCGTCTGCCGCTACGTTCTGAGTTCAAATTCCGCCGAGGTCGACTTTGCCTTTCATCCTTTCGGGGTCGATTAAATAAGTACCAGTCACGCACTGGGGTCGATGTAATCGACTTAATCCCTTTGTCTGTCCTTGTTTGTCCCCTCTGTGTGTAGCCCCTTGTGGGTAGTAAAGAAATAACTCACTCACTCATTCTCTCTTTCTTTCTCTCTCTCTCTCTATCTCTCTCATTCACTCTGTCTCCTCTAAATCAATGACTTTTCTTTGTTTCTTCTTTTATTCTATTACTTTTTTCAGTCATTTGACTGCGGCGACGCTGGAGCACCGCCTTTAGTGGAGTAAAATGGACCCCTGTACGTATTATTTGTAAGCCTACTACTTATTCTATAGGTCACTTTGCCGAACCGTATGTATACACACACACGCACACACACACACAC
>NC_068984.1:13703972-13705117 GCF_001194135.2 Octopus bimaculoides
TATACGATGGGCTTCCTTCAGTTTTCGTCTACGAAGTTCATTCACAAGCCTTAGGTCGGCCCGTGGCTATAGTAGGAGACCCACTTGCCCGAGGTGCTACGCACTGGGACTGAACGCGGAACGAATGTGATTCGTAAGCAAGCTACTTACCACACAGTCACTCATCTGTTTGTTTATACCTTTTCTTTGATCTACCAAATTCCAACGTGATTATCTCATTTTCGTTGCTTTTTCGCTGTCGACGGGCATCTCATCGACAGCTCATAAATCGCTGTCTGTTCATAACACGTGATTCACCGGTGTAAGAGATTTCAGTATACGAGTTGTTTCACCCACACTGCGTTTTTCGTCAGTCGAAGGTACATTGGAACACGAGCTACTGTCGTAAGGTACTGCAAAGTATATATTTGCTGATGTGTGCATAGTCTTTTGATGCCAAATACTAAGAACCAAAATGATAACATATCAAAACATTCTTAATAGGTACTCGGATATTCGAACATGAATATCTAATCATTTTTTTCTTATACACATATGCATACGAGGAAAACGTCGAGTCTTCTCAAGCACCCGCTCACTAACCGTCGACAGACTGAGACTCATTTTGCTAACCTTAAGCTTATATTTTGTTTCTAAGGCATTGGTAGGAGACGCGATGTATATGAAGACAAGAACATAAATGCGTAAGAAGAGGAGAAAAAGAAATTATACATTAATTGGTTTAGATGCTGGTCTACAAAAGTTCGTATTCTTTGCGAGTTTTCTACTGTGAAGGAATGTCATATTTTTATGCGTTATTGCTTCGTTTCAGTCAAACGTATAAGTCGAGTTGGGTGTTAGAAGTTAGCTTTGTATCGCTCGTTTAGGAGATACGTCTCATTCGGGTCAAAGTCATATAAACATACATACGAAACGCAAATCACTACATATTTTTCTCTCGCCGTTTTTTTCCCCTTCTCTCTTCATTCCCCCCCCCCCAGTCCTGTCTGTCGAAGAGCGTAGGCTTGAAACAAACGTCAAAGACTTTTCCAGTCTTCCCGAATTTGTATTTTTAATAAACCTGCTTGTTGTTCTTTCACCTATCTTCGTCTTTTGTTTTCTATAAATTTGAACTACACATACACACGCACATACACACACACACA
>NC_068984.1:13705326-13708118 GCF_001194135.2 Octopus bimaculoides
TATATATATATATATATATATATATATATATATATATATATATATATATATATATATATATATATATACATATATATATATATACATATACATATACATATATATACATGTATACATATATACATGCCTACATGCATACCTACATATACACATCTATATATATATGTATATATATACACATACACATATAGATACGTGCATACGTACATGCATACAAACATATATCCATATATGTTTGTGTATATGTGTATGTGTTATACATGAATACTTAATTCCGTTTTATAGATGAAATCATAAAGCTAGACGAAATAAAGGCAAACGGGAGAGGGAGAAAGGAAAAGATAATCAATTAGAGACGGATTGAGCGTGATAAAAATTTAGATATTTCATTTCATATACGTATTTTAATGTCTACTTCGCATTAAGAATGTATAAATTCAAGCATTCTTACACACGCAGAAGGGCGTAAATTTTCATACACATATATACATAAATACATAAATACATACATACATACATACATACATACATACATCCATTGGTATAGTCAGCCTAAAGCATACATGCATACACACGCATGCACAAATTTTATGTCTGCAGCCGCACATGCGCACAGACATATGTATATTTCTTTCTTTGAACGTTAGTGTGCGTGTGTATGTGAGTATGCGCGTGTGTGTGTATGTAAGTATGTGCGCGTGTGTGTGTGTGTGTATGTGTGTGTTGTAATTTTTATATCCTTAACGTAATAAATAATATTTTGCTTTTACACTTATCAGTTTTAGGTAATCCTACATAGTTATTGATGTGGAGAACAACGGCAGTACAGTCTCGATATATATATATATATATATATGTACACACACATATATATGCGCATATACATACATATATATATATATATATATATATATATATATATGTATGTATATATATTGCTCTGAACTTTCAGTTGAACAGATACTATGAGAGTGAGAGGAATTATTAGAAAGTATTATTATTTCTTTTTTTTTTTTTTTTGTCAATACTACCAGAAGCGGAGTGAAATTTCAAGTGTGCTTACCATACATCTTCAGCAGTTGAAAAATAAAATCATGATAAAATTTGCAACTAAAAAAGTGCTACGACGTTTAGAGTGTCATTGTACTGTGTCCTATATATATATAGGGGGTAGCAAAAAATGTATAGACACATTGAAATTCTAGTATAAATTCAGCACTTGTTAAAATAAACTTCAGTTTCAAAATTTCATAGAATCTATAGAATATGTAGACAAAGTTTAAAATTCTTATGAACGCTTGTTTTTGCAGTAGTGAGGGTTCCCGTCCAAGGAATTGCACGGTGTGTTAAGAAGTTTGTTTCTGAATGAAATGATTCCGGGTTCGGTTCGGAACCGTTGGTTTGGGAATCCCAGGCGCAGGAATGGCTGTGTGGTTAGAAGCTTGCTTCTCAACCTCATGGGTCCGGGGTCAGTCCGACTGCATTGCACCTCGGGCAAGTTTCTTCCGCTATAGCCGCAAGCCGACCAAAGCCTTATCAGTGGATTTGGTATACGGAAATTGAAAGAAGCTCGTCGTATGTGTGTGTGTATTTGTATGTCTGTGTTTCACCAGCCGCCATCGCTTGATGTTGGTGTGTTTACGTTTCCATAAATTAGCGGTTCGGCAAAAGAAACCGATCGAATAAGTACTAAGATTACGAAGAATAAGTCCTTGGGGCAATTTGTTCGACTAAAGGCGGTGCTCCGGCATGGCCGCAGGCAAATGACTGAAACAAATAGAAGAGTAGAAGAATAGAAAGTTAGTAATGAGGAATGAGTTTTGTTGGTCTCTCATTCAACTGCGTCCCACATATAACGATGAAAGTGTTCTGCAGTCTAGGGAGTTAGGTGGCCAGATGTTAGGGGTGGTGTGGTCGCAGAAATTCTATGTCTGGGGTTAGTAGCCCGCGCTCTTAACCACTACGCCATATGCACGTAGGCAATTATGGAGTCAATTTTAGGGCTTATAAATCTAATATTTTCCTATCCTTCCTTAATACCATTTCCCATATTCTGTTCATATCTGCACTCGGTCTGCTTAGGAGGTTGTTGTGTCCTAGCATATGTGCTGCCTCATTTAGTTTTCGTATTTCCAGTGGTGTTCCCTGTCTATTATTTTAACTTCATCCCACAGGGGGGGGGGGTGATCTCCATTTTTCCATACATGATCAGCTATACCATATTTATCAATAGCTCCACGTGTCAGAGCTTCGCTATGTTCCTGTACCTTTATTTTGAGGGGGCGACGTGTTTCGCGTTTATATAACCTAGCACGGCTGCATGGGATGGAGTACACGCAGTTTTTGATCATATTCTCTTCTATTGGTGGTTTTACGCGAAGGAGATATTTGCGAAGTGTTGTATTACTCTTGAATACTGTGCTGATGTTATAAGCGTCGCATATCTTTTGTATCTTTTCTGAGAGGCCTTTCACATAGGGTAGACAAAATGTGGAGAGCTTATTGGTTTCATCCTCTCTCTTCATAACTGGAGTGGTTAGTATATTTTTGGGGTAGTTGTTGCTTAATAGATTGTTACTGAGCTTGATCATTTCTTCGTAGTGGATATCACTATCGCTACTTATATTCTTTGCCCGATGTTTTAGGCACTGAGCAATCCCTCTCTTTACACTTTATGGATGGTGGGAACTGAAGTTGAGGTATCGTCCAGTGAAGGTCGGCTTGCGGTATACGGATGTCCTGAATCCATACTAACATCGAAAAATACCTTTGGAATGAAAACCCAGGTTCGA
>NC_068984.1:13710623-13712900 GCF_001194135.2 Octopus bimaculoides
TATATATATATATATGTATATAAAATTAAAATATATATACATATATATATATATAAAATTAAAATATAGGGTATCTAAGAGATACCGCCACGCTGAAAAATAGCAGTCAGATCCTGACTCTAAAGTCACAATAAATGTTCATATTGCACATATGCTAGTTTATTTTGTCTTCGTCTTCGGTCTTTGTGCTATATGATCATTTATTGTGGTTTTAGAGTCGGGATTTGACTGCTATTTTTCAGTGTGGCAGTATCTCTTAGATACCCTATATTATAATTTTAATTGTAACCTTTGATGGTTTTTATTCCCATGCTGGCCACTTGATGAGATCGATATTTTATATATCGATTTTAACCTTACTTATACATATATATATATACATACATACATATATATATGAATGATAGGAAAACAGAAAGTGAGTGAAAGAGGGAGAGAGGTTTGGTAGATATAGATGTTGCTGTAGATATATGTATATAATTAGCTATAGATATATGCGCACATATATTTAAGTTAGATTTAAATAATTTCTAAAGCAACATTTAAGTGAAAGTTTAGCTAGAGAGGGCTTTTCAGACAATGGAGAATATTTCAAAGGATCAGTAGATTTTAAAGACTTCTGGTCTTCTCTCGCACTAGTGTGGATTGGTAAATAAATTATAGTCACCATTGTCTTCTCGAGCAGCTAATAACTAGCCGAGCCCTCGCTTGCAACTTTTATTAATCTTCCGTAATATTAGTTGAATTCTTCTTCTTGATATCTCATTCATTATCAACTTGTGAAAATAATCTATGTTTCCTATGATCTTATTTTCAGTATATTGCATTCCTCAAACTCCCTAACAAAATTTCTCCATCATATAATTAATCAAACGCAACAGATATAGCACTGAGAGTTACATTCACCTTGATCTTCACCTTTCATTCCTTCGGAGTCAATAAAATAATTGCCAGTTGAATTCTGGGGTCAGAGTAATCGACATGCACGCCCCCATATACTTTTCTGAAATTGCTAGCCTTGTACCATAGTTTGAAACTAATATAAAACTGGTTCTGGAATTTGGAATTAATCGAGTTTAATAGCATGCTGATTACCACGTTTGTTGTACATAGCTTATTGATATTCATTTTCTCTCCCACTTTCGAAATCCGTTTGCCCTTCCCACAAAATCTTGTCAACACCGGATTCAAAATAGGGTTTGAAATATCATTGCAGTATATTTTCCTGACCACAAGAGTTTAAGTTTCTTCCTATGATAATACAACTTTAATACAAATTTTTGAAGTGAAGCTCTACAGATCTTTTACTGAATTTAGAGCCACCACTGAAAGTTACGAATGTGTTTATGTAATCAAAGCGAGCAAAGAGAGATAAATAGGTAATGGGTGTATATGCTTATTTCGGGTGTTATTGCTCCCTCATCAGTACCACATTCAAAACATATTGACGAGTACATCGCCTAGATTACCATTAGGCTTAACTGTGCAACACAAACCGATAAGCCACTTTACATAGAAATACAGAGTGGCTATGTGGTAGGCGCAGGATCGGCTGTGTGGTATCTTGCTTGCCAACCACATTGTTCTGGGGTCAATCCCACTGGGTGGCACCTTGGACTAGTGTGTACTGCTATATACTCGGGTGGACCAAAGCTTTGTGAGTGGATTTGGTAGACGAAAACTGCAAAGTAGCCCGTCGTATATATATATATATATATATATAATGATATTTTTATATAAGCTTAAAGCTTATGGTGATCACCGTAAGATGACGAAGGAAGATTGTCTAATAACTGGGCATATAAGCCCGCGACAGAAAAAGGCTTTCTCATCCGCGTCGGACTCGACCCACATCACTTTGTTAACGCGACTAAATGTGTTACCTTTAGGAAAGCCTTCTTTTTATTGTCGAGGTCTTGTATGCCCCGTTATTAGACAATTTTGCTCAGTCATTGCACGATGATCGCCATAGCTTTGAGCTTATATAAAAATACCATTATTATTATTGACAGGATTGTAAAATACGGTGCCGTATAACAAAACCATTTGCACCGAAAGCATATATATATAGCAAGGTGAGACACACATAAGAAGGAAGGAAACAAAGGACCACTGATGAGGTCACAGAAGTGTGACGAAAGAACTCTGGCCGAAATAAGATTAAGATTAATGTAATATAAAGCTGAAGCAAATTAACACCAAATATACAGTGCGTGTGTTTTTATTGGCTAAACTGGCAATATGACCATCCCCAAGTACAACAACATATATATATAG
>NC_068984.1:13713101-13716250 GCF_001194135.2 Octopus bimaculoides
AAAAAAGTGAGTATTTCTATACAATGCCAATCTCACCTGTCCTTCGGATGCAATTAAACAGCTGTAGCGACAATAATTGCTGTTAGTATTTCTGCAGCCTTTCAAATTTTGAGTGCGTCTCCTTCAAACAAAAACAATAAATAAATCTTTAATAAATAACTTCATATCTGTTTAGATCTCAGCAACTGAAATTTATCTGCTTTCAATATTCCAAACCTGATCTGCTGAAGAGGATAGTATTTCGTTACTTTCTTCATTTTGTCGAATTATTATACGTGACACTACTTCAAATCGTTCATTCTCAGGAGTCTGCATTTCTATATCATTAATAAACACCTGTACTAGATACCGCTTGTTTCTGTTTTTTTTCTTTTTTATCACGTGCCCATACTTTATTTTATTAATAGATAAGCTAATGTGATATTTTCCCCACCATGTGTTTGTGCTTCATTTTTATCCCGCAATGTACTCAAGTACTTTTAATTACGCTTAGTGAGTCTTCTTTCTTCCTTATTAATTTTCGCATATTTGGTTCTTTAAGTAGGTTATGTTTATCGTTGAATTTTAGTATCTCCAATTTTTACTTTCATGTCCAAAGCTTTGTTTTTAGTTCATCGTTACTTCTTATATCTTCTTCCTTTTCCATGTGTTAATGCTGTTGCTTCCTGTAGAGCCACTTGAATATCATTCCATATTTGATGTATATTCTCTCACTTTATACTTCATTCATAAATGAGTAAATTAAAAAAGAAATGAACAAATATAATTATCATTGAACTACGGTAGTAGTTGAATAATATTTTTAAGTCCGCAATTTACTCACAAGCAGCATCCTTCAGAGCTTGTCGCTAATTCAGTTAACCAAATTGAAAACTGTTAACATGTTTGAAGACGACTGCTCCCCAGCTACATTCTGGCATAAAGAATTGAGATTTGATCCAGTAGAAAAAAGTTTACATTAAAATTTGTAGCAACGTTATAGGAGAGTAAGTAACGCCATCAATGAAGTTTAGATCTAAATAACTTTTTATTTTATTTTAAAAGCAAAATATATTTATCTTAGCTTTAATGATAAGCGAAAACATGAGGAATTTCACAGTTTTGTTTTCATGCAATAAAAATTTGTATCAAAAAAGTTGTGAGGTAAAATATGAAAAAATATAAGTGATGTAAGAAATTGGATTTAAGTATATTTAACTGCTTGTATTTTAAAACAAATTTTTTTAATTAAGCTGAAATGATAGAGCTGAATTCGAAGAAGTTCAAGGTATCAATCTTATGCAATGGAGTTTTAAAAGAAAATAGTTATGGGTGTTCGTTTCTCAAACTTGAGGGTGATAATATAATTCTATACTTTTTTATGAATATAGTTCTATAGGGGGACTTTGCATATGTCACCGGCGTTATTGAGGTAAGGAAAAATTATAAACGACACCACTAATTGACACAATTGACAGATTATTAATTAGCATAATAGCATAGCCTGGAAAAAACATTGATTACATGGAAAAATGCGAGCAAGAGAAATAACATTCTTAAGATTATAAACCTGGAAAATTACAGGACAACTTATTACATCTGGTAAAGTACAGAACGAGAGAATTTTTAAAGTAGTTGTACGCTGTCAACTTGATGTGACAGTCCCCTGAAGGAAATAATAGTACGGTTGGTTAGACCTAGGAAGCTGCACCGCTTCCTGTCGGCCTTGATACATTTCCTGTTTCCTTATGTTTACAAGGGGGAGATAAAAACCTCCACCCAGCTAAGCCTGCATCCAGAGATATGTTTCTGAGTCTTTGCTCGTCATCTGTCTGGAATAGCATGACCTGCTAGTTGACGGCATACAACTACATGACATCAAGTTGACAGCATACAACTACTTCGTTGTATCATTACTGCATAAATCTCTCTGGGTAGAAAATTTTACTCAAAATATTGCAGTTAAGCATGAAATATGAATATTAAAAATTATTTTATCTTAATTTACAATGTAACATTATAATTTAAAAAGATACCATCACTTTGTTAAAATATTGACTAGAATACTTTAAAAATGAGAGGCAGAAGTACCAATACAGCTAAAGTTTTATGCAAAATAGAATACTATATATGGTAGGCAAATGCATTATGTAAAAATTTCGCATTGGGTCAAGACTAAAAATGTGAAGATTGGGCAATAACTTAGGCAATAACTCAAGCAAATTTTATTGTGAATTTGTTGTTGTTGGTTGATTTTATTGTCATATATAATTGTTGTATTATTCTATTTATTGCACTAACTACTTATGTACTACTATTATCTTATATAACATATTTTCAAATAGCTAATAATCAATTAATGATTTTAAAAAGGAATATTTTTAAAGTGCAAAAAATATTTTGCGTTATTTTTTATTTTCAATAAAAGTAACAAGTAATAACAAATACAATAAATAACTTGTAATAAAATTTTTAGTTTCAATAAAAGCTAATATTTTCTAAATATAAATATTTTATTTGAAATGTAATACTTAGCTGCAATATTTTAATTAAAATTTTTCTTGTTCTGTATTTTACAAGATGTAATAAGTTGTCCAGAACTTTTCCAGTTGTAATAACTTGTCCTGTAAATTTCCAGATTTATAAAATTAAGAATATTATCTCTCTTGGTCGCATATTTTCCATGTAATATATTCATGCGCACTTTGTCCATATTCATTATGTTTTTTATTTTCTTCAATGAAAATTAGCAAACTGATTCTACCTCTCATCTAATAATTTTAGCTAAATTTTTACTTTAAATATTTTGAGTTCACGGTCGTAGTAGATATTGTTTTACCTTTGAAACTTTTCAGTTGTTAGTGAAGGAAGTCGTTTCATGTTTATTAATGGCGATATCATCGATTTGATTTCGATATTTCCCGTTTTGAAATGTCGAAATGTATCTTCGTATATTTCGACGCTGAAATAATATAAATGAATCAAAACTAGCAAAACAAATGTAATTAATTATTTCAAATATTTTGCTGTTTCCTGCACGTCCTAACAAAGACAAAAAAACATTGCACCTCTCCAGGGTGTCATTAAAATCTTGTACTTATGCACACACATGCACACACACGGACACACAAACATATATATATATATATATATATATATATATATATATA
>NC_068984.1:13716498-13717845 GCF_001194135.2 Octopus bimaculoides
TATATAGTAGATATACATAAGTGTATATATTACTTGTGAATATGTGTGTGTGCGCGCTAGTATATATATATATAAATTTACATCTATTTTTCTTTACTTTTTCACATATTTATACTTTTCTACTCACATAATTAGGTTGGCAAAAAAATTGACTTAATCAAAAGCAATCAACGCAAGAAAACAATGGAAAACTGCGGGGTTTGATGGAAAATCTAGTTTCATACTATAGTACAAGAATAGGAAATGACTATGGTGCACTATGCAACGAAGAATTGTCGAATGTAAGTCAAGAAAAGAAGGCAGTAATAGACTTGGACTATTTTTGAGACTCACTCTCAAAATTGAAAGTGGTTGGTAAGATATTTATGGCGATTTATAGATGCATAAAGAAATGGTGATATATCTTTTTCTACTCTAGGCACAAGGCCCGAAATTTTTGGGAATTTACCAGTCGATTGGATCGACCCCAGTACGCAAATTAATCTATCGACCCCGAAAGGATGAAAGGCAAAGTTGACCTCGGCGGAATTTGAACTCAGAAAGTAAAGCCAGACGAAATACCGCTAAGCATTTCGCCCGGTGTACTAACGTTTCTGCCAGCTCGCCGCTTTGAAATGGTGATATATCGACAGAGCAATGACTGCGACGATATATGTGTTCAAGTGACTGGAATCCTTAAATGCTGAAATTAGCATTTCAATGTGAAATGCAATACGAGATAAGAAACAAAATAATTAGTTTTAGTGTTAAATCGTATGATTTTGTTTAATGACAAATTGACCGGGAGTGAAACACATGAACCGCCTTCATATGCTAGAGAAAGAAAGATAAAAGTCAATGAAGAATTAACATTGCACCATTATATTTTCCAGATAAGATTTAAATTTGATAACTGCATAGCAATATACCACTTACATATGCAAACATATTTGAATTAACAAACACACGCATAAGGCGACATAAGTTTTTCAGTCACTTGCTTTCTCTCTCTCTCTCTCTCTCTCTCTCTCTCTCTCTCTCTCTCTCTCTCTCTCTCTCCCTCCCTCTCTCTGTCGTTCCGACTCTCCTTTTGAAATAAATGTGTATTTCTTATCTACAGTAGGCACAAGGCCCGAAATTTTCGGGGACGGGGCCAGTCGATTACATCGATCTCAGTGCGTAACAGGTACTTAATTTATCGACCCCGAAAGGATGAACGGCAAAGTCGACCTCAGCGGAATTTGAACTCAGAACGTAAATACAGACGAAATATGCTAAGCATTTCGCCCGGTGTGTTAACGTTTCTGCCAGCTGGCCGCCAAATAGTTGTGTATATATAGCACGATTTATTCGTCATCAGAGGCGTTT
>NC_068984.1:13718341-13720447 GCF_001194135.2 Octopus bimaculoides
TATATATATATATATATATACATATATCATATATATATATATATATGTGTGTGTGTGTGCATGTGTGTGCTTTTGCGTGTCTCTTTGTGTGTATGTGCGTGTGTATAAATATGTGTATACATCTATCTATGTACTCCATTCTTTGATGTTGTATATTCTAAAATATGTTTTATTAAATTCAAACCTCTATGAATTCTTTTCTCTTATCTTTTCTATTCTTTTACTATTCTATTCTGTTATCTTACTAACATGAGTAATACCGATACTTACATTCGTATCCTACTCATAATTTATTATTATAACTTATAATATAAAATTTATTATTTATCTACATTCTGTATCCTGCATATATTTTGTATGTATGCAATACTATATTGTTATATATTTTTTAATATTACCTGATATCTATTTAACTAATTTTTAATTATTCTTTTATTTTCTTATAATGTTTTCTTATATCTTTGCTATTTATCGTTTTTATTTCCTTTACTCTTTTGTTTTTATACATTTTATGTCCCTTATTGTGTATTCTTTATTTAAATATTTATCTTGTTTGGAAGGCCACTCATCTTTTTTGTTCTATTTTATTGTCTTCTGGCTGGTTTATTTTATTTCGTTCGTCAAGTTATTTCACCACGCATAGTTAGTCCTGCAATATATGCTTCCTTCCTCCTCTTTTATCTATAATCCGATCATCACCCTCCTTTTCTACTACCCACGACCCCACCTCTCTCCATTTCCGAGGGCTCGTTTTGGCTTGAAACAGGTCGTACAACTATTTGAAGTAAAATAAATAAAAATAAACCAAAATGACCTGAAATAAAATTACCTTCTCTTAGAAGTCATGTCTTATTGCTATTCGTGGAATAAAAATAAAACAAATTAACCTTATCTCAAAAGTCGGAACATGATATCAAGGTCTCACCCACTATTTTGTATCCTACCCCATCACCTCCCTCATTATCTTTTAAGATATTTTGTCTACAACTATGTTGTCCAATCTCTTAAAGATTATAAATTAAATTAACTTGTGTTTTAGAAATCGTACCGAGTATTATTATATATTTTCCTCTAAACTTCCTACTGCTTTAAAAACTCTCCTCCTCCTTTCCTGTCACTGTAATGACTTTCCTATATTAACTACCAAACCGAGCAAGCGAATTCCTTATTTTGACCATTACTAGTCATGGAATGCTTTAAATGTATATTTCGTGTATATTCATCTGACGATTACGTTTTTTTTTCGCATGATGTAATGTCTCCATTCATCAGTAACAAAAAACTCGTTGGAAACAGCTGTAGTAAATCTATCTATCTATCTATCTATCTATCTATCTATCTATCTATCTATCTATATATCTATCTATCTATCTATCTATCTATCTATCTACCTATATATATACATATATGTATGAATGTATATATGTATATACATATATATGTTTATGCATGTATCATGGTAGTATAAATTTTGGGGCTTCTTACATAGTTGATATATACTCTAGTTTTTAACCCTACAGTCAACAACACCTTTCACCTTAAAAAATCTCATTTTGCTCTCATTTATAGTCATTGGCCCTTTTGCACAATAACAAAGCACCATTTTGCATTATTGTCCCCGTCAAAGAGCGGGAGGACAGTTTACTGAATCAATAATAATTACGGAAACATAACTTCTATTAAGTTCGTATACAAGTATAGCTTGAAAATTGTGTATAGAAAACAACTTTGTAGGTTTTAAGCGTCACAATATACCTTGCTATCCTAGACATCAGAAGAGATAAATAATACGTACCTATACAAACATATTCACATACATAATATAGCTGTGTTCGAAGTGTGGTGAGAGGTATGAAAGGAGGAAAATCGGCCGGTAGATTGATAAATAAATATTGCTTATTATGCATGGAAACAAGGCTGGCTTCGCATAAATAAATTTCGATGAACGTATATGACATACACACGCACTTGTGGGTCTTTGTGTGTGTGCGTTTTATATGTGTCAGTGTAAGTATACATCTACGTAGATTAGATATGTAATATATACGTATATATGTGTGTATGTGTGTATACATATATGTGTGTGTGGTGGTATGTATGTATGTA
>NC_068984.1:13720457-13720676 GCF_001194135.2 Octopus bimaculoides
CATATATATATATATAAATATATGCACACATATACATATATATTATATATACTTATATAAGTATATATATCATGTATATATGAATACATATATAAATAAATATATATATAGGGAGAGAGAAATATATTATATATATATATATATATATATATTCATATAAATATATATCAACGAATATATAGAATACACATACATACATACATACATACATACATACAT
>NC_068984.1:13720686-13721108 GCF_001194135.2 Octopus bimaculoides
CATACATACATACATACATACATACATACATATATACAAATGAGAGAATGTAATATACGAATA
Source organism: Octopus bimaculoides (assembly GCF_001194135.2). NCBI lineage: Eukaryota > Metazoa > Mollusca > Cephalopoda > Octopoda > Octopodidae > Octopus > Octopus bimaculoides. Next base: position 13,720,750 of record NC_068984.1, read on the forward strand.
TATATAGAAACAAAGACAAAGAAAGGAGACAATGTGGAGGAGTTGAAATCTCTAAAGATGGCGGTAAGTGCCATGTTTAATTCGGCTGCACGTAACGTAAATGTTTGTTCAAAAATAGGATCTGATGGAAATGGAATTGAAAACAGTTATATAGTTAGTAGAAGGTGAGATTTTTTCACTAGGTCTTGTTTTACGTCGATGTATTTGCTATAAAATACCCAACGAAATAGTCTGATATCACTGTTTTTGTTTCGTATTTCTAATTATTTTAATGATACTTTGTAGAAATTATACAGGCGTATAAAATACACACTTAACGCGGATAGCGACACACGTTTAGAGGTATTTTATTGTTTTTA
>NC_068984.1:13721739-13723167 GCF_001194135.2 Octopus bimaculoides
ATTTTTGCTGCTATTTCTAGCGAGTAGATGTCCTATTATAGGCGTCTCTGCATTTCTAATGAATAATACATAGTCTATTGACTGTTTTTACTCTCGCTAGGCCACTGGTGGTAAATAAAATTTCTAAAATTTTCTTTGCCACCCTATAATTTATTAATATATATATATATATATATATACTTATATGTGTGTGCGCGCACGCCTTCCACGCCTTTTTATTTCCCCGCTACCCCATTCCCTATGACACTCGTAGCGAACTTTTCAGATACACAAACGCATGCCTTTGTCTCTTTCACTCTTTATTCATGTTCTATGTATTATCTTCATAACAATATGATACTGTGTGACATTCGTGAATTTACCAAATGCATTACCGAATGTAATAAATTGAAAGGAACTCTTCCGGGAATCGAAACTGTGTTAAATCGTTGATTCATAGGGATTTTGGTTTTGACAATGGCACTCTCTGACAATTATCTTTTCCTCTTAATTATTTCAGTTATTGATCTGTGGCTATGCTGGGGCACCAGCATGAAGGTATTTAGTCGAACAAAACGTCCCTATTGATTTTTTTTTTTAAGTGCGGCGTTTATTTTATCTGTAATATTTGCCTAAATGCCAATGCTACAGGGACATAAACAAACCAACACCGGTTGTCAAGCTATGGTAGGAGGATCGACACAAAGACAAAAACCACAAACACGCGTATTGACACACACATTCACATAGTGGGCACTCACATAGATATAGATATTGATACATATATATAAATATGATTTTTTTTTTAATAATAAAATCCCAAGTGAAGCTAGAAGCCATTTAGAATAATGGAAAATGAAGAAAGAGAAATTAAGAGGAAACAAATGAATTTACTTTAGACTTTAAAGAGATCAGGTCAGAAGAATGGTGGGTGGGAAATTAAATGGAAGAGAGTTCCAAAGTCTGGCACGTCGAGGGAAAAACACCACGACTGTACAAAGACATCCTTCTTAGTTGAAGTACAACAGTATTTGGATGAAGGTGGGACAAAGAGAGATAGCTCATGAGAGAAACGTCTGTGATAATTAGTTCTATTCTAGGTACAAGGCCTTGAAAATTTTGGGGGAAGGTGGGGCTAGTCGACTACATCGACCCCAGTTTTTAACTGGCTCTTATTTCATCGACAGACTGAAGGAATAGAGAGACCGATCAAATTAAAGTCTGACTTGCGAATCCGGCCCAGGAGATCAAAATTTTCACATAGTGCACCTGCCCGAAATATGACAACAATGTTCTTTATATCAACAATTTAAGAACTTGTAAGACGTGTGTGTGTGTGCATGTGTGTGTGTTTGTGAGAGAGTATCTGTGTATGCGCATATATGTATATGCATGCATATATATATATATATATATATATATATATATATATATATATATATATATATA
>NC_068984.1:13723264-13733677 GCF_001194135.2 Octopus bimaculoides
ATATATATGCGATGGTTTTGTTAAGCAGCCTCGATTTTTACAATGCTCTAAATATCCCTCTCTATCTAGGTCGTTCCTCAGGAAGCCCCAAGACTGTTTCCACATGTTTCCCCCATTCATCTCGATCTTCCATAATAATCTTCCTCAGCTCCAGTACCCCTTCCATACCATTATCCTCCGGAAAGTTGTCGATATAGGTCGTCTTACTCCTTCTTCCCTTGGTTCTTCCTTCCGTTGTTTGCCAGAGCACTAGCTTGTTAGCAATTTTATCAGTATGCCTGATGCAGTGTCCAGCTAGCCTCATCCTTCTATGCTAGGTCTCTTCAGGTTCATTGATAAATATGTCTCACAAGATATTTTTAGTGTGGGTTAGCTTGTTGTGAAATGACCATCAACTTCATCAAGCCAGCCGACACTAAAAATCTCTAGTGAGATATCTTTATCAATGTACCTGAAGAGGACCAGACTAATGGGTCGAAACATATGTTGTAACTAATAAACGACTAACACCTACTGCCTGGGGCGCAGTTGAGTGAGAGACCAACAAAACTCCTTGTTACACCAAATATGAACTTAAGGTTCATCAACTTAAATAGGGAGACCGTCCAGAAAAGTTGCAGGAGGTTCCGAAGTCGACTGGAAGTCGTGATTGATGCCAATGGCGATTTTATTGCATATGTGCTTTTTTCAATAGAGAACCTAAAATTCGGAGGGAGTCGAGAAAAACTACCTGCATCAACTTGTTATGAAAGATTTAGAAATGTATTATTTCTAAATTTGAAATCAGTGAATATATTTCACTAGAATTATTATATGTTTACAAGAGCTTGGACGGGCATCTTCGACTAGCAGGTCATGCTACTCCAGATTGATGACGAGAAAAGACTCAGAAACATGTCTCTGGATGCAGGCTTAGCTGGGTGGAGGTGCTTGTCTCCCCCTTGTAAACATAAGGACACAGGAAATGTGACAAAGCCGACAGGAAGTGGTGCAGCTTCCTAGGTCTAACCAACAGTAGTATTATTCCCTCCAGGGGACTGTCACATTAAGTTGACAGCATACAACTACTTCATCGTATCACTACTGCATAAATCTCTCTGAGAGATTTAGAAATGTATTATTTCTATAAATGTTAATGGTTTTGTTTTACTCTGAGATGACTTTTGGCCAACCCTGGATACATGTATATAATTGTTAAAGAGGCCAACAAACATTAAGGCAAGGCAAACATCTTAAGTCGTATACAATATTATTATTAGAGGAAATTCAAAGTCTTACAGCTGTTTCTGAAGTGTATATATGGCAAGAAGAAAATGGACGGAATCCAGGGGTGATATTCATCAGTTGTTAGACATTATGATACTTCTATTCATTCATTTTAAACATTTCAGATAATATATGAATACATGTATAAAGTATTAGTAGTTTCTAGAATAGAGAAAAGAGAAAGAATAGCAATTTATAACAGCTGTTTCAGCCTAGAGGTCACAGTACCCCATATGTCATTTCCTTCTTTTCAGTGTATTGTAAATCTGTAGATCAAATTAGGGAACTCATACGGAGAGAGAGATTGAGAGAGTGAATGAGAGATTATGACAGCGTTCAGGTGAAACCTGGTGCAATAATGTGTATATAAAAGTAAACACGAACATTGAGAAAGGTTTCGAAAATTAATAGAAATATCAAATTTACATTCAGTCATAAAAATATAAATGAGAACACGGGTATTGAAAGCAATTCTGTTCTATGGGTTAAATTTGATATTATAATTCTAAAGGGTGCAAGACAAACATGATATAGTCTCGGGTAGGGTGCATAAAAACTCTGAGCAGACTTTATAAGAGATACAGTAAATAGTCCGTATTAGATTTAGAAAAATGCCATTATATTTCGCAAAATGTAATCAACTTAGCAAAATGGACTTTTAACATGAGTAAATCTTACTTAAAATTAGAACCCTTGATGTTATATTCCACAACACATAGACGCTAAAAGCGTCGATCGAGGATAGATTTTATTTTTTACATCATCTTATCGAGCAGAGCTACATAATAACGACAATGCAGATAAAACATATATTTGCGTATTTTTGTGAAAACCTTTATATATTCTGCTAAGAAGAGAAAATTGAAGAAAAAATTAAATTACTTTTAGGCAAACAGAATGAAATCATTTTTGAGAGATAGACAGAAAGTAAATTCATGATTCCGACGCTACCTTTCGATGAATTACCGGAAAAAAAATTATGAAGTAATACTCAAGCGACAACTCTGAATATGATGAACGTTTTTTTTGTTTTTTTTTTGTGTTACAAAATTTGCAAATTTGATTATGGTCTTCCACGTAGAAGTAAATGTGGCAAATTTGTTTTAGAATGAAACACATTTATGGAACGGCAGAATATGTTTTGGGAAATGAACTATCCCAAGCGGCACACCTTTTTACTCACATTGCACTCTGTTAAAACGTTTTTATTTTAAATAATGATCTAGCCTTAGTTATGAAATTTTTACTGCGCAAAAAGTAATTGTAACAGTTTCTATATTTAAAAATTTATGCAAATTGATTTGGTGACTTGGTTACACTATATTTAACTATCCTGATGATATCTAATATACCGAAACATGTCTATAGCCGTCCCTTAACAAACAAAATACTTTCCATTTCTTAACAATGAAATTTAACTTTTAGTAACCTATTCGTAATTTCTTCTAACTTAGACATAATACGTTCCCCGGTGATACATTATCCCCTGGGACCTTGGATGCTTCCAGCTGAGTCCACTCTATTGCAGCCATATAGGCCAGGCTTCTCAAACGAGGATATTTCCATCCCTCTCTCCAACCACACTTGGAAACCATGAAAATATCATGAGCTCTAATGTCTCCCAAGCTGTGAAGACGATGACATTAATAAAAATACATTTTTGTGTCCCTAACATCTGCTGCTAGGTTTTTGTTTCTTTTCTCCGTCTTAAATAGGAATTTCAATTAATTACGTAAAACATTCATTACTTACGTTACTGTTTAAATAATTATCCAAATTCCTGTCATGTGTTTATTTAAATTATGTCCCTTAGATTATTTATTTTATAACTGGATTCAGTCTGATTTAATCCACAGCTTCGGGTAAAGAAGACACGATTCAAAAACGAACCGAATTTTGAATGTCATCCAAATTGATTCGCGTTGATGTCTCCCTGAGACTCTGAGATGGGTGAGAAGTTAAGGGGCAATTAATTCGATAAAGATGTACCTACTGCCATACAGTCCTAGCTTGTCAAAAACTTTGCCTGGAGGAACTGAAACCCCAGCTTATTTTATAATCTAACAGGAAATAGGTGTCAGTGGACACAAACTTAATTCTATAGACGTTTTCTCTCTTGGGACATAAAGTTCCACATTTATTAGTGGGTTCACAAGATACATTGTACATAGACTTGCGTTCGACTAAATATCGTTAAAAAAAGAAAAACAAAAAAGATACTTTACACAAAGAAACTCCTGTTGGTAATGAAAACTGAGTGACACTTCATATCTGCCACAATTCTTTGGTAAGCCAATAAAAATGGTGGATCATATCCAAGCTGCGATATAGTAAGCCAGACTGTTGCATACGCTCTCGTCATATGCCTATAACTGCCTATTCATTAGCCTAAAGTGAACAGCCAAAGGAAGGATCAAATTATTGCCAATAGAGCCTGACGTGATCATCGTCCCATATTTCTTAAACCACGAAGGTAAAATAATTTCCTCTTTATTTTAAACAAAGGTCGAATGATTTGAGCCTTGTTAATTTTATACATTACACTGCATATTTTAGTGGTGTTGATTGATGTAATGTGGAGGCGCAATCACCCAGTGGTTAGTCGGTGTCGAACGTATCGTTAGGTCTTTCTCTTTGTAGATTACGAGATTGCAGTTATCAGCTTAGAAAAGATCGTGAATGAGACACATGAAATCTTTTATTACTATAACGACAGGTGCTGAAGATGTTTCTTGTTGTATGGTTACGGAGCAGATACACTGCTATGCGCAAAGGTTTGCAAGCTTACAATAGCAAAGGAAACAGTGAACAATATTCAGTCGGAGTAGTTGTACCTATTTCTCAAATACAGGCCTACTCAGCAACAACAGTGGTTATGGAGGCGCACCCCACCCATATATCAATGTGATATCCAGCAATTATCCCGTGTGCACGTAGGGTAGCGGAGTGTGTGCCTCAGTTATTGGAGTCGCTCGGTATTGTAGGTTCTAGCATGAAGATGCTCAGCCTGCTATGATGAAGCTGACTTATAATCGGTGTGGAATGAATTGTTAGTGTCTTGTAGGCTTTGGACGTCATAGGAGATGTAACCAGCGATGAGGAGTCCAAACATGAAATGTTCGTTGAGTGAAATTTGTTCAGGAAGAGGTCGTATTTTCACGCGTTCATTTCCACCATACGTAGGCGAGCAAACCGAAACTTCGAAGTCACAGACAAACTTTTCTTTATAAATGTTAAGAAATTTGTACTCAAGCAAAAGTATAGAATAACACTTCAGTTTCATGTTGATTTCTCATATAACTTGGCAAACACATCAGTATATATACATATGCATATATGTGTGTGTGTATGTGTGTGTGTATTTATGTATGTATATATGTGTGTATTTTTTCTTTTGTATGTATACTTTTCATTTATTCATTCTTTTTCATTCTCTCTCTGTTTATTTTCTCTTATTCCTTTCTGTTGAAGAGCGTAGGCTCGAAACGTAAAAGATTTTTTTCATTTTTCTGAGCGTCAAACTAATTCACTTGCATGTTGTTCATACACCTACTCTCGTCTTTTGATTTTCTATAAATTTCAACTATATACATATATATATATATGGTTCAATTACCATTCCTCAATATACGAAGCATACTGTCATTTACAAATAAATATACCGATTACTTTCTCTTCATATCTCATTCACTTCTTACAGTTTTTAATTTAGAGTGAATTAGGCAAAATATGCCAAAGAAGGAATTAATGGCTTATATAAATTTAGTGTCAAGTACCTCGCCTATACTTAATAAAGCAATTACAAGTCCATCAATGACAAGAAAATTTTTAGTTGAACTCAACAAACAAAAACTGAATGGCTTTTTTACTAACTTTTAGTCTCAAATATCAACTGTTTCCCCAACTCGTCATATCTCGTTAACAATATCATTAATTATCGACGATACACAAATTTGTCTCAAGATATTTTCAACTTAATAATATATCTTAAAAAGTATTTGAAAAATGTTCTAGATTATCACTGATACACAATCTAACAGTGGAAGTCAGGTATGAACGTGTTGCTAAGGAGTTCGTTTCACAATAGCGTGGTTAAGAACCGGATCATACTGTTCAACACTTCGGAAAAAGTGTCTTCTGCCGATTCTCATAGAATACCCTAGAGTTTTCTGTTACATCGGGTAGGCAATAATTACAAGAAAGCGCGTTGGAAAGGTTCAAGTAGTCCTCGGTGTTAGTTCTAATCTGTCCCTTAATTAAACACGTTCCCTAAACGTAGAGTGATCTTGATGGAACTCGTTCTAATGAGTGCATTCAGGAGAGGTTATCACTTACGCACCATCCGTCTTTTGATAAATTTATCAGTGCTGCCAACTATTCAGCATATATTTTGTATGTTCTGGAATTCCATGGTGTTATTTACATTCTTTAGATTCTCCTAAAATGTCTGACACTTGTTTTTTTCTCCCCGTCTTCCTCTTTTTGTTGTTGATATGTATCTTAATACTTCTTGTTTTTATATTGATGACCATCTGCGGTAGAACAGGCCAACCGGTCTCATTCTCTGTTCAGTTACCGCGTTTTGGCGTCTTTTTCATAGTGGTCTTTGTAACACTTTCTTTGTTCTCTGAATCCCGCATTTCCTTGCCAGTGGTTTTGAATTATTCTCTGAATCTGTTTTTTTCTGCCCAGAAGTTTTGCATTAACAGCATTACGTTTCTGGTGTAGAAACACGTAGAATAACATTTTTTTAAAAACCTTACATGATAACAATATAATTCTGCACCGTCCTCTCTTATGCTTAGGACGTAAATAATATATTTGTAATTGAATATAAATTCAATATGAATAAAAATTTGAAATGCGTCTTTCTGTCTACATTGGAGGAAAACAACCAAACCATAATAGAATTAGAATTTTGGAGAATTTTTGCAAATGTGCTATTATTGTTTTCGGAATGTATTATTGCACCATAAATGTTCAGCTTACGTACATCCATTCTTAGATGAAGTGTGACCAGAAAATTACGAGTTCACGTTCGGCTGTACAATTACCTTTTATTAGCGATACTTCAGCAAAGTTACAGTCTATTGGTTTCAGCCATAAAAAACGTGAATGATTTGATTTACATCTGACTCACTTTTGTTATAGATGATTCAAGGGGGCGAAAAGAATATTAAAAAAAAAATAAAGGTACATATATGGCGAGAGATTATTGTCTCACGGTGTGAAATTTCTAATCCTCAACTTTTCCATTTATGACATAAAATACTTCTTTATCATTTTAGAGTTATGTTTTATTTTGTTTAGTGAAAACTCTAATTAAATTAATAATATGTAATATGAGGGATTATGTCAATTGAGTGAAACAGTTACATCAAATAAAGGACAATCCATAAGCTTATGAAACAGCCATACGTTTTTTTTTTTGCTGAGAATGTTTTATTTATTACTTGATTTAACCCTGACATGAGTACTAAATACATATGTCAGATCCTGTATCTTAGAGGGACAACATTTTATATACTATATAATGTTTCACTTTCAGCATTTATTATATTTTAGACAGGAATATAAATTTCATGGAAATTAGGCTTAGATTAAAACAAACCAGACGGATGCAGAATTTATTTAAATCAGATTGACTTAAAACTTCCGTAAATTCAAAGGTCTTGAGTTTCGTAAGAGAATGAAATTCACGGCCGTAAGCTGCTTATTTATAAGGGATTAAGACTGACTTAAATGTTTTCTGAAGTTGTAAAATGATGCGAACATTTTCTATAGTTTTATGTTTTTGGTGCCAATATATCTGTCATTGACAGAGACTGTTCAATAACAATGAATTTTAAATAGATTTCATATCTCACTTAATTAGTTCGGAGAGAATAATTTTGAACCCGCATACACGAGATCTCGTCCAGTTTTGTATATCATTAGCGATTTGAGTGGTGAATAGAAATTTTTTACAACACCAAGTATGATATTTAGGAATAATATTATATTTGGGATGCTAGGGAGTATTGGGTAATGACGAGCCCTATGTGTTTAAGAAATGAATGTAAATCAAGAATAAGGTCAAAAATATTTGGAACTTAAAATGACATACGTTCGAACTCCACAAATAAAACAAAAGTTCTTATACACTCTAGATATAGCAGTAATTATCATACACAAAAATTTCCCTGTATTTATCTTTCATTACATCAGAAGTAACACAGGATCAACTTCAAGATTCTTAAGGAATTAATACCATATATCAAATATATTAATATTTTCAGTGTGGAGATTTTTCATGATATATTCTTGGAAATCTTTACCTACAGACATGTACTTGAATAGATATCGAACAGTATTTTAGAATTCCGTTCGAGTGAAGTGTCGCCATAGTTTCACCGAATTTTACTTACATAAAAATCAACCTTATCCAAATCAGGTTGGCGTTCTTGTCAGAACCATCAGACTCTTTTGACAACACCTTCTTTGCTCAATTAGATTTCGTATAAATATACCGCAACATCTTTAGTAATGACGCGTATTTTATTATATTTCCTTGAAAATAATACTTCACATTTGATATTTCAAAACACTTACATCAAAATATAATTTTCAATCTGTTTATTTAGTCTGTTAGGTATATTTAATATATTACGTAGTGTAACATTGATAATACAATTCCGTTTCTTGTTATGGCCACGTAAATAATGTAAAACTAATCTAATTTGTCTTAGATGTTAAAAGAAAATCATAAGAAACCTGTGAAGTATTGTTTTTGTAAGAAAGTGTTTAACATTTTGAAATAGTATACTTATATCAAATGTCTTAGATTGAAATCGAGCACTGTAACTGGAAGAAAAGTATCGCGTAGGACCCAATCTAGCCATTTAATTTTGACCCAACCACTCTTGAAATTCAACAGCTTTTCGGTGTTAGCAATTATTTGGTCTATGGAACCCTTTCGTTGCTGTATTACTTCTCATAGCCATTTGATGTTTAAAAGAGCTTATATTTTTATAATTAAATACCATTAGGAATTATATAAAAAGTTGTTAAAACACGTCGTGTATAGTAGAAGTATTATTAATATACTCCTCATAAATTTTAACAACGAAATCTTATATGGCCCCCGGTTGAGAAAGACGGTGTTAAATTACTGTTCAGTTTATCATATAAAACCCATATAGTTCCGTCGCGCAACAGCTTCTAATTAAATCGTTATCAATGATCAGTTCTTATAGGTTTTAGTCTTTGTTTTGCTTTTACTTTCTGTTAATGGGTATAAATTCGTGGAGTCATTTGCGGGTCATCATCAATAATTCTCAACTTACTTTCAACCAAACTCACGCACGAGGCATTGGTCCCACTGGAGCTATTATAGAAGAGACCTGGCCAAGATACTGCGTAAAGTGACTGAAATGGATATCGCATGGTTTCAAAGCGAGCGAATTGACCACAGAGATATGCCTGCGCCTAAACTTAATTTCCCCTGCATGGATTCAAAACCGAGCTGTTTGGATGTCAGCCAGGAATCCTTATGTTTATAAACAGCGAACAGAAAACTAACGTTCAAGAAGAGTGAATAAAAAAAAGTGGAAGAGAAACTTGTTGGAATTATGTCAATGATATGCGCAGATTTTAAACAAGTAAATAATATTGAAACTGAAAATGACTAATGATGACTGGCTGATGTCCATGAGGGCGGAGTGAGTCTACATGAGTACAAGAAAAGCATATGGGTTTAAGTTTAAGAAGGAAAGGAAGGAGAAGATGAAAAGAAAAGACAGCAGAGATCGAAAAGAACTGACTAGTAACAAACATTCAGACAGTTGCATTGGAACTGTGTCAGTACCTAGGCGGAATTATGAGAGGAACATTTCGATCCGTTACAAAACAAATTAAAAGTGAATTTAATAGGTTTTATCTTAAATGGTGGGAATTGTTCCTCCGTACAATAACTGATGATTTTATAATAGAATACCAGAATGTTCCTTTTTGCCTTAAACATAATCACAGCAGGTGATTAGGTTTATAGGAAGAGCAATTTCTTTCACTAGAAGTATCTCGTATTTATCTTTTTCTTATTCGTATTTATTATTTCTATTATTTAAACTGTAACAGAATATATTAAAAGGAATAATTGCTACTTTTACGCGTGAGCGTCATTTTTGTTGAACTAGAAGCCAAAGGTTGAACCATTGATACGCGCGTAAACTTTTTAATATTCTGTTAAAGCAAGAGTTTCTCAAGATACGGAAATTGAGAATTGCACATGTTACATATCAAAGGACCTTTTGAATACGTCAGTGCAAATTGATAATGCTCGCTACGACAGTTTCTCGTAAAAATCCATGAAGTTATCCGACGAGCAAAAGAGATTTTCTTAATGTCGGAATAAATACACTTTTATATGCAGAAGCTAATGCGAATGAATACATTTTGTAAACAAATGTGCTTACTTTGTTTGATAATAAGAGGAAATATGCATGACACTAACGGGTTAGAGATTACAATATGTAAAATACATGAGGTTATTCCGACAGACAGCGTGAATGGAAGATTTGGAATGAATACTCGTATAAGTGATTGTTAGAGATATTGTTGTATTTCTTTAAGAAGGAAAAGAATAAAGATGACGATAATTGAGCACGTATGTTATTATCTGTCAGGTTACTGGGTTTACAATCATGCTTTGTATATCATCCTTCTCTCATTCCGTGAATATTAATACCGAAAGTTGAGCGATTATAAATGACTTTATTTGTATTATAAACATTGCTACATTCCACATACACTCCTATATACATACACGCATACATATATATAGCTCGAAAACACACAAACACATACACACACACACACACACACACACACACACACACACACACACAAACAAATGTATACACAAAGAGCAGAGAGACACACACATGTATATAAAGAAATGTATATACATATATATGTGTATATACATATATATAGATACATATATATATGTATATATATGTATACATATATATATATGTATGTATTTGTGTATATATATATGCATATATATATATGTGTGTGTGTGTGTGTGTGTATGCATAAGGTACATATATGTATATATGTATGCATGAATGTATATATATATATATATATATATATATATATATA
>NC_068984.1:13733687-13734145 GCF_001194135.2 Octopus bimaculoides
TATATATATATATATATATATATATATATAAATATACATATACACACATACACACAGAGACACACTCTCAAACACACACACACAAACACACACACATATATATACATACATAGATACTTACATACATAGATACTTACATACATACATACACATGCATATATGTATACATATGCAATTGATTCCACGTATATGTGTAACCTTGTAACCGTAAGCGATAACAATCTTCCTAGATATCAATCTGTCATATCGATATATAGGATATGGCAAGTAAACCATTTGTAAAAAAAATATATATATATATCACTTCGTTCGTTCGATGTATCAATGCATTTAACGACGTAGGTCGAATCGATGCACTAAGACTTTTACAAAAAACAGAAAACAGATACATGGAAATAGTAGTTATGTGTGTGTAATTACATATGTGTGTGTGTATGTATATATATATATATATATAT
>NC_068984.1:13734982-13737943 GCF_001194135.2 Octopus bimaculoides
GTGTGTGTGTGTGTGTGTGTGTGTGTGTGTGTGTGTGGAGAGAGAGAAATAGAGAAAGAGAGAGAAAGAGAGAGGAAAAGAGAGATAGATAGATAGATAGATAGATAGATAGATTCAGAGAAAGAAAGTGTTACATCATTTTATAAGTATGCATTTTTATATACACATTCATCATATATACGTGTGTGTGTGTGTGTGTGTGTTTCTTTGTGTATACTACTGTGTTTTCTTATGCTGATGAGTAATGACTGGCATATTCTTTTGCAACTAAGTTTTATATCAGCTAGAGTATAGAATTATAATACCTTGGATTTATAAACATCATCTGTGTATGAATTCTTGATGGATATACACCAGTGGCAGACATGATTGCGGCTTATGATTTTATATAAGTCTCTTCTTTTATATATATATATATATATATATTTATTCGAGAGGAACTTTCTTCACACCTGTACCGAAGAAAGACAATCATCATTTATTTTACCGATTCCAAAGGATGAACTCCAAGATCGACCTCAGTGGCATTTTAACTCGGATCGTTTAGCTGGAAGAAATGCCTCGAAGCATTTTTCCCGGCGTGGTGAAGACTCTACCAACGCGTCGCGTTATTTGTATTAAATATCAAAATGAAAATGAGAATATAAATTTTCAAATTAAAACTATTTATTAAAATAAGATAATTAAATAAAACAAATTGCACTTGTGCACATTTGCAATAAATACAGGTCATCAATGACAATGATGTTGTTTAATTAACAATTTATCGCTGATATAGCGTAATAATTAATTGTAAGATAGTTTGACAATGTTTGCGTGACCAACTAACCAACCAACAATAAATATTGTTGCAGGTTAACCGTGATGTGACAATGTTTTAATACCTGTCATTTAGTTTTGCGGCTGTAAGAAATAATTATAATTCATTTCTTGTAATATTGGATGGTGTATATACCAAATACTCAAATGGATCTGATTTTGAGGAAGATTTATTAACTTGAATAAAGATAATTTGTTTCGATAATGTAACGGTAATACTTAGAGTACCTAACGCATAGAATACCTATTATTCTCAAGAGAGTGACCATCTAAGTTGTAATTAAGCCCAGCGTCACTTTATAGAAGAAAATATAATATCGTTAGATTTACAGTTAGTGTAAAACTGTGAAAAAAGAATTTGAGAAATTTTACAACGTTAACAAAATTCCCACATTGTATACATACATGCACAATACACACACACACACACACACACACACACACACACACACACACACACACACACACACACACACACACACACACACACACACACACACATACACACACACACACATATATAATATATAAGATATAAATGCACATATATACATACGTACATGTACATACATCACTTTTACTCTTTTACTTGTTTCAGTCAGGTGACTGCATCCATGCTAGAGCACCGCCATTAATCGAGAAAATCGACCCCAGGACTTATTCTTTGTAAGCCTAGTACTTATTCTATCGGTCTCTTTTTGCCGAAGCGCTAAGTTACATACATATATACATATATATATTAATATGTGTCTTTGTCTCTGTATATCTCTTATAACACTTGACATCCGGTGCTTGCCTGATTACGTCACCATAAACTAGCAATTTGGCATAAGAGGCCGATAGAAAATGTACCAAGATTTAAAAAAGGCTTGAACTGAGTTTGATTTGTTGCCACAACAGAGCCGCAGTCTAACGACCGAAACAAGTGAAAGACAGAAAAGTTAAAACAGGTGTTGCGTAATGGAAATCTATTAATGTACTGAATCGACAGTGAAGGCGCGTGGCTTAGTGGTTAGGGCATTCGGCTCACGATCGTAAGACACTTTATTTCACGTTGCTCCAGTCCATTCAGCTGGCAAAAATGAGTAGTACCTGGATTTGAAAGGGCCAGCCTCGTCATACTTTGTGTTACGCTGAATCTCCTACAGAACAACATTAAGGGTACACGTGTTTGTGGAGTGCTCAGCCACTTGCACGTTAATTTCACGAGCAAGCTATTTCGTTGATCGGATCAACTGGGACCCCCGTCTTCGTAACCGACGGAGTGCTCCTTTTTTTTTTTCTTTTTTGTTGAATTTACTCTTTGTGTCATTTCTGTTTGTAGCATCAATTAAACCAATTTTGCATCCATTAATAGTTGCTTCATATTTTAGTGAAATACTTTTGATAACTTAGCCTGAAGAGGAAAAGAAACAGTAGTCACCCTTTTTCCAGGCTCTGCAAAATTGACGTGGAAGCTAACCCAGACAGAAAATTTCGTTCAATTATCTGCAACGGAGGTGAATCGAAGCTATCATGAAAAAGAGACCAGGTGGTGATGTAAAACCAGACAACAGATGAACGAGATAAACGTTGAAGCTGATATACTGAAATAGATAATGTAATGAATGAGATTGAAAGTATTTTGTGAAAGATTAAAAATAGCGAAAAACATAAAAAGGAGAAAACAAATGCCGCAATCAACAAGATTTTGTTTTTGAAAATTTTCAACAAATGAATTTCTTTCTTATTCATCATTAAATTCAAATTACACTTAGGGAAAATCCGTAATTTATCAAATATTACAGTTGCTAATTCTTTCATTAATCAATACATTTTTAATGTTATTAATTATTCTTGTATTCTATCTATCTATCTATCTATCTATCTATCTATATATCTGTCTGTCTGTATGTCTGTCTGTCCATTTGTCTGTCTATCTATCCATTTGTATATGTATCTATCCATTTGTCCTTTTATCTACCTACCTACCTACCTACCTACCTACCTATCTAGCTATTTATCTCTCTATATATCATATTTAAATATATATGTGTATGTATGTGTTTATGTATGTGTACTTCCTCCTAGCTTTTCCCTCTTTTACTTCCCTTCCATACACACACACTCCCCCCACACACACACACACAGGCCCCCCCACAC
>NC_068984.1:13737953-13739405 GCF_001194135.2 Octopus bimaculoides
ACACTCCCCCCACACACACACACACAGGCCCCCCCACACACACCCCACATATATATATATAGGAAAGGGGAGAGAGAGCGAGAGAGTGAAAGAGAGAGAGAAAAGTGAGAGGATCACACATATTCATACATATTTGCACACACACACACACACACACACACATGCACACACACACACGAACGCATTTGTTCATCTGTATATCTCTCAAAGTTTCCCTGCATATATGTGTCTGCATCCAGTATGTATTCTATTTTCCTCTCGGTCTTCTCAATTTTTATTGATTTTTCGATTGAGCAAACACCTTTCCACACATTTGCCTCTCTCTCCACCACAATCTCTATTTCCGCATCTCTCGCTCTCCCCCTTGTTCTATCTCTTTACTTTTCATCTCTCGGACGTTTTTCTCTCTGTCTATATCTCTATCTCTTTATTCAACTCCTCCTTCTTATTTTGTCTCACTCTATCATTTTATATCCTCTCCATCGTTCATCAATTCATCTATTATCCACTACCACTTCATGCTGGCTGTTGTATCTACATAATTTTATATAGTTATCTCGCTGTCAGTTCTTCAACGTCCTCTTTAAATTCATTTCTTACAACCATCTCACACCTCCCTTCGTCTCTCCATTTATTCATTTCTTCCCATCATTTTCCCGTTTCATCAGCGTAACGCACAAGCTTTTGCATGTGCAGCCAGGCTCATCATTTGAATGATTACCATTGTCAATACACCCTTTATTACCATCAATACTACAATCGCAATAACCATCATACAATCACTGCCCCATTTCCATCGTGCTCGTAACCACAGCCACCAACCAACTACACAGATACGACACAAACACTGCCGCCAACAATGCTAAAGCAACCACAGCTATCATCACCAAGCTTTCATTAAAAGCATCGCCGCCATCACCTCTACGAACACTGAACACTTCCACATATTCCGTTATGAAGAGAAGTACAGGTATCACAGCCATTACAATACAATCACAACAGTAGCAGCATAACCACCATAAGCTCTAAATATTATCATCTTTGGCAATTACACAGCCAGTATCTCTACAATGAATAACTGTGCCGTCATCATCAGGAAAGCTATCCCTACAAATAGCAATCTGGAGACGGAGAGAGAAAGAGAGGGAGAAAAGAAAGAAAGATACAGAGAGAAAGAGAGGGAGAAAGAAAGAAAGATACAGAGAGAAAGAGAGGGAGAAAGAAAGAAAGATACAGAGAGAAAGAGAGAGTGTAGTATTTATTAATCAGTAATACAATCCAGACCATTATCATTATCGCCATTATAGTGCTTATTATTATTATTATTATTATTATTATTATTATTATTATTATTATTATTATTATTATTTTTATTATTATTATTATTATTATTATTATCGACGGTCTTAACGGCAATACAAGGAACGACCAGCGTTGTAATTACGCAACTAT
>NC_068984.1:13739747-13740821 GCF_001194135.2 Octopus bimaculoides
ATCATCATCGTCTTCATCATCACCATCACCACCATAACCTTCATCATCATCATCGTCATCATTATCATGATTCTGATCACCATCATCATCGTCTTCATCATCACCATCATCATCATCATCTTTGTCATCATCATCATCGTCATCATCGTCATCATCGTCATCATCATCATCGTCATAATCATCCTCATCATTATCATCATCGTCATCATCACCATCACCACCATCATCTTCATCATCATCATCATCGTCATCATTATTATCATTATCATCACCATCATCATCGTCGCGGCCGTTGTCGTCATCATCATCATCATTGTCACCATCACCATGGCCTTCATCGTCGCCGTCGTCGTCATCATCATCATCATCTCCATCGTTATCATCATCATCACTATCAGCATCTCCATCATCATTTCCATGGCTATCACCACCGCAGTCGTCATCATCATCATCAACATTTCCATCGCTACTGTCAGCGTTGTTCATAATATCTTCATCATCACCGTCGTCATTTCCATCGTCATCATCATCATCATCATCATCATCACCATCCTCAATCCCATCGTAGTAGCAGCGTCGTTGGTGTCGGTGTCGTTCTCGCCGTGACCACCATCATCAAAAATCACCGATATTTCGTCTCGTTGTTCTCTGTTTAAGTTACAGATGCTTGGATTAGAATTTTTAATTGCGTCCTTTTCATCAATGTTTATCTTTTAAGGAAGCTGCCTGCAGTGAAGGCCATCCGATAGAAGACAATCTTTTTGCTGTTTCTGTTGTTGTTGTTGTTGTTGCTTCTATGAACTGTTCTAAAAACAACCACCACCCACAACATCCCTCAATATCATCAAAGCTACCGTTGTAAACATCAACACAACCATTTTAAGGAAAACATCAGCAACTTATGTAACTACTACTACTACTACTACTACTACTAATAATAATAATAATAATAATAATAATAATAATAATAATAATAATGATAATAATAATAATAATAATAATAATAATAATAATAATAATAATAATAATAATACCACCACGACTACCACCACCAGCACCACTACTACTACTACT
>NC_068984.1:13741458-13744045 GCF_001194135.2 Octopus bimaculoides
ATATATATATATATAAGCGCAACTGTCTGAAATAGTCGTGAATTCTGGAACTTGACTGATGAAAGAAAGTCAAGAATAACCCTTCTTTTTTTGCCTGTCCTTCTAATTAAACACATCTCAACATCCTAGCTGTCTTCAATAGACAATATTATTCATTGGTAGGAGTACAGTTACACTCATGCGCCGAGTGTTTAGTGCGTTTGTTCAGCGATAACGATTTTATTGGTGGTTTTTATGATGCTGATTGTGGTTGTTGCAGTCGCAGTTGTGAAGATGGCATTTGGGATGAGAGCCGTTGTGGCTAAAATTACAACGATGGTACTGGAGACCAGAGAAGAAAACAATAGCATCATGATGAGAGTAGTAGTAGTGATGGTGTTAGTGGTGGTAATGGTGGTGGTTGAGTGGGGCGTAGTCAACATTTAGATGAAAGACTAGACATAAATCATCCGATAACGGTATTAGAATCAAAGTTTGCTGCCACACCAAAGATACAAAAATTCCTCTGATATTACTGGACAAACAACTTTAACGTGTAAACGACTTCCTTCCGATTAAACCGAAATATTCTTTAGAACTTTTCGTTGCAGTGAAATTATCGGTATATTGTGTAACTTTATTTCACAACCTCACAATTTCGTCAAATTTTAAAGAAAATCTGGTCTTTAGAAGGCAAATTCAAAACAAATAAACAGCTAGACCAATTTGTTATAAGCGCAATAAACCCTCTTTTGTATAAGTCTATATCCTTTGGGTAGTGGAGGAAAGTCAGGGTGATTTCTGACGGTGAATGTTGAGCAAGAAATACTTACCTAAACTATTCTCCAGATTGTGGGGTCAGGGAAATCTTATTGCGTTTTAAGTTTTTTTTTTCGCCTTGGAAATAGTAGCGAAAATCAGACAAAATACGTGAGAATGGGAGGGAGACATGGAAAAGGAAATCACACACAAACACGTGCGCATATGCGCATGAGCGGGTCTTTATAGATATGTATATACATATCAGTACCCTAGTAATTAATTAGTAATATTGAGCAATATCGTATATACGTACAATGGGCTTCCACACCGCGTCTTAAAATGCGGAGTAGATAAAACAGCTGACAACTGATGAAGGGTCGTTCTTTATGTTACTTGTCTTGTTTCATATTTATTTCTTTCGTTGTTCGCAAATGAAAGTTCGTATTACAAGTTTTCCTATTTCATGTTGTTTACGGTCTATGACATCGTGTACCCATATATGCATATGTACATATATGTACGTATATATGCATATATACATATATACATATATTATTTATATTGAATATATATATGTGTCTGTAGAGGCGCGATGGAACAGTGGTTAGGGCAGCGGACTCGCGGTCATAGGATCGCGGTTTCGATTCCCAGACCGGGCGTGTTTATTGAGCGAGAACACCTAAAGCACCACGAGGCTCCGGTAGGGGATGGTGGTGAACCCTGCTGTACTCTTTCAGCACAACTTTATCTCACTCTTACTTCCTGTCTCTGTTGTGCCTGTAAATCAAAGTGTCAGCCTTGTCACACTGTGTCACGCAGCATATCCCCGAGAAGTACGTTAAGGGTACACGTGTCTGTGGAGTGCTCAGCCACTTATATGGAAAAACTATAAACGGCAAATTTTAGCCATTTTCCCGCAGACTGAAAAAAAGATACGATGAACGACCTTAACCGATTTTTGGACCTTAAAGTGTTCTTATCAGAGTCATCTACATCATTCTGTCAGTATACATTAAAGCACGCCGCCAAACTGTTTATATACTCACTGAATACAGCAGTCAGTCTGTGAAGGAATCCCTAATTTGCATACGGAAAGTGCTTAATACTATAAATACGAGCGGCCTCTCAGCGGGGTTTTTAGTCCACTCAGTATAAAGGTATGATATGATATATATATATATATATACATGTACACACACACAGACACACCCACAAACACACACACACACACACACACACACACACACACACACACGCTGTACTAACGATGGAGAGAACGCAGTGTTAATTTCTGGACCGGCTGTTGGGCTGTGCTCTTGAGCAAAACACTACGCACGTTGCCCTCCATCACTTCAACATCTCTGGCGCATGGTACATACTGTCCTATTCCTGCAACGCTGACTGGACGGAAAGCGTAATCTATTACACATCACATATATCAGATCGTTATATACATAAAACCTGTACAGGTCGTTCAGCAGAAACTGTACTCTCAAAGGCCGTCTTCGACGGGAGAGTCCATCGTATATATATATATATATATGCGATATATCAGTCTTGATATCCGGCTTTATTATAACTTCCAACTCCCTCATGTCACGTACAAATATACATCCGCACGCTCCTCTATGTTTGTGTGTGTGTGTGTGTGTGTGTGTGTTATTTCTTTACTACCCACAAGGGGTTACACACAGAGGGGACAAACAAAGACAGACAAAGGAATTAAATCGGTTATATCGACCCCAGTGCGTAATTAGTACTTATTTAATCGACCCCGAAATGATGAAAGGCAAAGTCGACCTCGGCGGAATTTGAACTCAGAACGTAGCGGCAGACGAAATACCGC
>NC_068984.1:13744055-13746555 GCF_001194135.2 Octopus bimaculoides
GGCGGAATTTGAACTCAGAACGTAGCGGCAGACGAAATACCGCTAAGCATTTCGCCCGGTGTGCTAACGTTTCTGCCAACTCACCGCCTTGTGTGTGTATCTGTGTATGTATGTATGTGTATCTGTACATTCATTTGTCTTCACCAATGTGACCATTCTCCTTACGTATACAAACTCTACCGAGTACCACAAAGTCTAGGAATATGTTTTAATAGCGTGTTTTTTTTTAGTTACTCCCTGAATCTCCTTAAATTTCTTATTCAACGAGTTGTTTGCAGGATAAAAGTTTAGTTGAATAACGAATTATCTTTACATTTTGCCTTAATAAATGAAAAGGAATTGCAGAAAATTTACATATCGTTTAAACGAAGATTTCGATTTTCTTGAAGGAATCTTGGAGCTTGAGGCAGTTCAGCGATGTTACACCAGAAGACTGCATCAACGAAATAGCTGAGCAACTGGGAGAGACTGAAAGGGCTACGACTCAACTCCCTGTAACGAAGACGGAAAAGCTATGCAGTGATATTTGTATGGAAGGTCCTGGAGGGGCTGGTACCAAATTTTGGAATCGAGAGCTATACCAGACCCCAAACTGTACGTCACTGCACTATTCCAAAGGTGTAGAGTGAAGACCATGTACTGTAACAGCTTGGATTTCAAGGGTCCACAGCTATTTAACGCCTTACCAAAACATCTGAGAGTAATATTTATGGAATAGGGGTTGATGCTTTCAAGAAACAACTTTGATCTCTTGCTATCCAAGGCAGGAGACTCAAAAGAGGGCAGAAGTGTCAAACTCCCTCTTTCACCAGAAGTCAATCACGTGGAACTGGCCATTAATTGGGTAATTACACTGGAGGTGCCAAACATGGCCACATCCTTAGGGCTGAAACATGTAAAAGAATATAAGAATAAGCTATTTCCCTCATAATGGAACATTAAAATGGTAAATTTTTCAATGATTATACAGCATTCCATGCCCTAGATATTTTAACCGGGTAAACTCTTGGATAAAGGGATGGCATAGCATTTCTAAATAACTATGGGCGTTAAAGATCTGTCCTTTTAGTTAAAATGACCCAGTGATACGATGTTTTCCTAATCCACCTTAGAAGAATTACCTTCATGCTCATCTACTTCCCAAGGCTTTTGAATCCACTATATGTCTTAGTTATTCTTGTTGAAGTTACCAGTAATGCGAAATGCTTCTTCCTCTGAAAACATCAAATTAGGAAAACAAAAAAGTAAAAAGAGAAAAAATCATGTCTTCGCCAAGTTTTCGTAAAATTGATGACAAAAAGTTAATCGTGCGTAATAATCCTTTTCATGCAGCATTTGATGCACTTGATTTTTATAAGCTTTCATGTGAAGTTTCGATCGGAGAATTTTACGCACCGTTAATTCTAAAAGACTCAGCTCCAAGGATCCAAGGAAGCCCGTTATTTTGATTTACGTGAACTTTCGAAAAAGGGATCGTCGTACGGATGCTACAATTTTTCTTCGTTAATGATTCACGGTACCAGATTCTTTGAACTCCTTCATCTAGTTAGTTAGTGAATTCCTGAAAAGTACATCAATATTGCAACGGATTCTAAATCTTCTTTTACCAACGTTGGCAGATTTTAACTCAGCTGACCAAAGAAAGTAGTTTCATCTTTCATCATCTAATAGCTTCAAATTCAAAATTTCATAAAAATTATTAACTGCTTAGAATTCAGTAAATCATTAAAATAAATATAATAAAATGCTGGCAGAAGGATTGTTTTATACAAAATAAACTCATTGTATACAGAACTTAAATCAAAGAAGCATAAGGATATTATGACCCTACAAAAACACCCATCGCCTGTATGTACATGATAATGTGTATGTGCATGTGAGTGTATACATGAATAAGGAACCTCTGTGCATTCACACGCATATATGCATACATATATGTATGTATCTATGTATATATATGCATATGTATATATGTATATGTATATATATTGGGGTATTTGGGGATGGTCATGTTGCCAGTTTAGCTAATGCAATTACATGCACTATATATTTGGTGTTCACTTGCTTCAGCTTTATTTTATATTAATTGTATTTCGGCCAGAGTTCTTTCGTCACACTTGTGTGATCTCATCAGTGGTCCTTTGCGGTCTTCTTTCGTTTTTGTGTGAATCTCTTTACTAATGATCACGATTTAAAAAAGAAATTTACTTGTTTCAGTCATTTGACTGCGGTCATGCTGGAGCATAACTTTGATTTCTGTTTTTAGGCGAATGAATTGACTTTAGTGCTTATTTTTAAAGCCTGGTACTTATTCTCTCAGTCTCTTATGCCGAACTGCTAGTTTACGGGACGTAAACACATGAACATCGGTTGCCAAGAGATGATAGGGACACAAAGACATATACAAACATAGATATATATAGATATATAACAGGCTTCTTTCAGTTTCCGTCTACCAAATCACCCACAAGTCGTTGGTCGGCCCGAGGCTATAGTAGAA
>NC_068984.1:13749055-13758445 GCF_001194135.2 Octopus bimaculoides
AGGTGAGGGTGGTATATGTGTTGTGCTTATGTATTTAATATATTCGAATGGTCTATATGTTCTCTATATATTCATAAACGGATGGTTCCCCACACTCTCGCACTCCTAACCACTTTCTCTCTTCATTGATACTCCCTCCACGCACACCCTTACCCCACCCTAACCCCATATCCCCACACGCCCCCACAGCGCATCACACCACCCCCACACCAATACACATGCACTCTAGCACTGACAACTTCCCAGCACCTACCCAGACACCATCATCTGCACAAGCACACACCATCATCCGGACACTAGTCAAATACACTAGCCCCTATCCAAACGCACACATACACCTACACATTAGCACATACATATACACGCACGTGAACCTTCGTGTTGGGATTACTAATACTTTATTATCTCCCTTCCTTTCTACCT
Source organism: Octopus bimaculoides (assembly GCF_001194135.2). Classification (NCBI taxonomy): domain Eukaryota; kingdom Metazoa; phylum Mollusca; class Cephalopoda; order Octopoda; family Octopodidae; genus Octopus; species Octopus bimaculoides. Next base: position 13,749,479 of record NC_068984.1, read on the forward strand.
CTCCTGTCAAACCTTTTTTCCCAACCAATCGCCATAATTGATCGCTAAATCCACAAGTTTTTTTTAATATATTCTCTCTTTGTTTACTTTCTTTTATTCCTTTCTGTTGAAGAGCATAAGCACGAAACGTAAAATACTTTCTCACTTTCCTGAGCGTCAAACTAATACATCTGCTTGTTGGACTCAGAATATTAGTATTCTTATTTGTACTTCGGTTGAAGTAATCGACTAAACCATGTCACCTCAAAATTGCAGTCGCTGTACTTTTCCTCTCTTTCTCTCTCCCTTCTACGAACAACTAATGAGCAGTATGAGCAATAATGACTTCCGCCAAGGGAAAGGCTTTCCTTATATACTTCTCTATCACTCATTCTCTTTCTGTTAATTTGTTGTAAAGAGGCTTCCTCCCACTGGTGTGAACTGTATTTGCTGTTTTACGCTACTAGCCACAATAATTATTAGTAATCAGATACTTTTGTATCTCTTCGTACCGGTATAGTAATACACTAACTTATTCTGTCTTACTATCACTGATAGTGTCACAAGACTCCGACTGGAACTGTCGACTCTCTTCTCTTCGACTCTCGACCCTCCCTTGACGACCGGATGCTGGTCTATTTATAATGGTTGTTTGTACCGGGAGGGTTATACAGTTTCACTGTACAACACAAGTAAATGATGATTTAATGTTATTGCAATTAATAGTACCTTAGATCTTCAGTTACGTTGCACTGAAGTGATCCAACCACATAGAAAAAGTAACAATTCACCAATACTAAGGGCTTTATAGTATAGATGAAATGAGATAAAAATAAATGCATCAAGATAATATATTTTATTCTCTTTTCCTTCACTAAAGAAAACTATAGCATATTTTCCTGGCAAACCAATTCTCTTCTTGCGTAAAGAAATGGAGTTAAAATATAATATAATCTACACGCACACTCACACACACACACACACGCGCACACACACACATGCACTCACAGACACATGCACACACACATACATACACATATCATTTACAGATACTTTTATGGAACCTGAATTATATGTTTAAATATGCATTAGTGTTTCAAATATAAATCAAGGATAGTTATGTTTTAGTATTTCACTGAAAATAATCCTATAATGTATTTTCAGCCATTTTCATTAAATATTTTCAACATTAAATATTTTCGTACATCATATACCAAAATGTAAGTTGTTAAAAGTGTCCATAATTGTGTATAGTACTTATAGTGCATTTCAAAATAAACGTGATATAATATCCACCATAAATCTAATGTTATTTATTTGCTATCTTTACTGACAATGATGCCTGCTCAGGTGCCTGTGTGTATGTGTGTGTGTGTGTGTGTGTGTGTGTGTGTGTGTGTGTGTGTGTGTGTGTGTGTGTGTGTGTGTGTGTGTGTGCGTGCGTGCGTGCGTGTTGATGGAGGTAGTGGTGTGGTTATTTCAAAATAAACGATTCTACGCATCACTTGAAAACACAAATTCAAAGTCAATGGTGCATGAGTACTTCTAAAAGGAACAGATTCGTAGGAGTTAGTAACCTGGCTTTCAGTTGATAAAAACACAAGATAGAGTGACTGAAGGTTTACACTTGAAACGGACTTATATAATTCAAATAGCTGCTGTATCATCATAACATGCAAATATATGTTGAAAATAGAGATCTTCTGCGTTTAGGATCTAAGCAATAGTTTTATATTTAAATTATGCTTTCTTTATAGCTATGAATTCCGTAAAAAAACCCTAATATTTCATTCCAAATTGATGTGATTAATATCTCCCTAAAATCTATCATCCTTAGAATTTGACAGAAATAGTCTTTGCAGTTCCTTTATGAGCATTTAGTTAAATCGTAGAAACTAGAGGCGGAGTAATATATCATTAAACGTATTGAGATAATGGCTTTCTGCGATAGTCTATAGTCAAATTCGCTCCAGCATTTCTCTCATTAGATCAATAATAATAAATATACATCACAATGTAAAAGAAACGAGCTGGAGGCTTTAATCTCATAGTCAATTTCCACCGCCCTCTCAAATAATTATTAGTGGATAACATTATACTAATATAATATTCTTAATTTTAATGACCTTTCATATAAAACACTTTTATAATTCTCTGTAAAACATGCTTATTCCGCATCATTTCATTTTATATTAAAACTTTTCCCTGGAGGAAAATAGCAAAATGAGGTACTTTCTCTGATCTTATTCTGCCTAATTAAGAGGTTAACATTGGAAAACAATTCAAGAAATTATTTAATTTTCAAATGATTACTATCACGCCAACAAAAAGAAATAACAAAAATTGTATTTATCTAATATAAAACATTAAATTCGATTTAATTTCGATTTGGTCTCATCAACTAAGTCACTCTGAAAACAACTTCAAATAGAGAGGTGCATACTAAATCTCTCTGAACAATAGCAAAATTGGAATTACTACATCCTTTCAATATAGGAATAAAACACATATCCTTCCATGCCCACACATACGTTCATCTCATAACGTATTATAAAACTGTCATATACATGGCGTTAAAAACTCTGCCATTCAAAGATGGGTTTCCTGTTCAGTGTCAGATTATGTTATCTGATAAATTATTGTTGATTGATTATATATTCGCATTTTTTATTTTTGATGTTGCTGTTTAATCCCAAGACATAATAGAATGAATTCCATCTGTTCTCCACGTGTATTTTCTTGTCTGGCAGAGAAGTAGATAATCCTTCTCTAACCGACCCTCCCCTCCTTCAAACAAGCCCACAACCTACGAGACCTCTTGGTCCACAGCTTCTTCCCTAACCCAACCTACCAACCTGGCTCGTTCCCCTGCTCCCGCCCACGCTGCTGCACTTTCCCTTACCTCTCCAACACCACCCTCTTCACCGGCACCCATCATTGAACGTATCACATCACCGGCTCCTTCACCTGCACTTCTATTAATGTCATCTACTGCATACAGTGGATGACATGCATACTTATGAATCGTATTTCTGTTTCTTGCAAGGCATTTGGACTCAGTATTAGCCTGGACAAGACTGTTGTGATGTTCCAACCTGCACCAGAAAATCCATATGTGGAACCAGCCCTCTTGGGTGACGGAACAATACTGAAAGTGGTAGATAAGTTTGTCTACTTGGGCAGCAAACTTAGACATTCTTGCTCCCTGGATGAGGAAATATCATTCAGACTGTAGAGAACAACTGATTCCTTCCAGTCTCTTCAGTCTCGCGTCTGATCCCTGCATGGCATCAGAAGGCAAACAAAAATTGTTGTTCGTGAATGGCTGAATGCCCACTTCACTTGGAAATGGATGGATCGTCGAGGTCCGCATTATTGGCCGGTCGAAAGCCCTGATTTAAAACCCTGTGACTTTTTTCTTTGGGGTTGGTTGAAGGAGCAAGTCTACACTACTAAATCAATGACTTTGAAAGAACTGGAAGAGCGAATACAAGAAGGTATATCTTCCATCTGACAAGAGTTCATGATGAAATCAGTTGATGTGGTTCCTGGACAGCTTGAGAAGCTGGGGGCGAACGCTTGTGCCTATATCGTATTTCAACTAAAACTCCATGCTATACGCTTTCTTCACATATTCATCTTTTCTAAAAATTACAGTTAATAAATAAATTATAGGTATTTTAAAATAGGGAGCTACTTTTCAGTCACCTTGTATATATATATATATATATTCATACGCATGTATATGGTTGTATAGTTGCAGGCATGTATGCATGTATGTATGTATGTATGTATGTATGTATGTATGTATGTATGTATGGAATGAACTAGAAAAAGCCGCACGAAACTTTGCGATAGTGATCTATAGCAATCTCTGAAGTTGACGCTAATGAGTTGTGATTAAGTTATTCTCCTTATCTAGCTTTAGACATAGAAACTACGAAATTATGACGGTTTAATATATTGGCTCAATAATGAGAGCTGTACAAGTATTAGATTCAAATATACTCAAAGTATACATGGTTATTCTTCTGTCAAAGATCTCATATGACCTTACCTCACTACATTTGACGAAAATGATGGCTATGGCATTAAACTGTATCATTCACCAAAACCAATTACAGGCTTTCGTTTGTATAACGATGCCAATGGTAACAACAGTGCTCCAATAAAAACGTCGTCATTGGGTTGGATCTACATGTGAGATATGAGCATGAGAGGCAAAATAGGAATATGTAGAAAAGATCTGCTGGAATCTCTTCTACAATTCTTACTAGTTAACCACACTTATGTCAAATATAATTGTATTTCTTCTGTGTATGATTGTATCACTCAGTAAAATTTATATACTTCATCACTATGATGGGTCGAGAAGAAATACATAAAAGTTAGGAAATTAATAAATGTACAGCTCTCATGTTTTGAACTAATATATTAAACAGTTGTCTATGTATCTAACGCAAAATAAAGAGAAGGACTTTATCCCAAATTGTTTAAAGCAGATATTAACAATGTACAGATGATTTTACAACAAAATTACTTCTATCGCCAACATATAATATGCTGTTAAATCTATAACCGTTTACCGAAAACGTAAGTTGCTAACAAAATATATGGTTTCCCAATTCATCAGCTTCTTAAACCTGCTTCATGAACTTAATGCTTTCAATTTTGTTAATGTGAAGTTATCAAGATAAATTTTATAAACTGTAAAAGATTTCTTTAGTAGCAAATAAGGAATGGATTTTAATAATCTAGAAACTGTACTATACTGTTTAATTACTCTGTGAGTAATTTGTAAGCATGAGACAAGTCGTGCTCCTGTCTTCATATCTTACCCCTTATTTTGCTGAAATAGCAATAACCCAACCATTGACAGAACTGTTTATTTTGTCAGTGTATTTTCCTGATATCTAAAGTCTAATATAACAAAACGATACAGTAATTTCCTACTAGGTTATATCAGTGGTGCATCATATCTCAATCTCATGTTTGACACTACATCATTTACCTATAGCCGTAAGCAGGAAATTGCTGTACGAATGTAAAAGTCAGTCATTCGTATAATATTATAATAAACAAGCGAAAGTCACAGTCGGAAACCATTATAGAATTATAACACTTTATTTCATTCTATAATGTTGTCGTCTTTTCTAATGATAATATACAGAAAGCATTTTCATTGAGTCATACTGAGTGGGTACATTTTAAAGGAACTTTAGCTGTGAGCATAGATTTATTTGCTAGTCACCGAAGAGCATTAAATATAATCTGCTAAAACGAATAGACAAAATATACCCGAAAGCTAGAATTATCCTAGAAAATGAATCCAACTTGGAAACCAATATTGAGTTAACACTCTCTGCGTAAACATAGCATAAATTTCACATCGTGTGACAGTGCACGAACACGTGAGGTAATGTAATAGCTATAACAACCAAACACTTAAGATCTTACTGAAAGGCATCAGAATGTATGAACTTGGAAGTATTTTCTAATAGATAATATTTCATATTATAAGTACTATTATCATAAAACCACTAATAATAGGAAATACAGATATGAATCGTAAAACACTGGTGGCGTGGAGAGGGGAGTCCGGTATGCATGGCCGACTGCTGGTCTTCCATAAAACAACCTTGCCCGGACTTGTACCTCGGAGGGTAACTTTCTAGGTGCAATCCCATGGTCAGTCATGACCGAAGGGGGTCTCAGATGTATGTAGGGAAATATCGTGTGGCACAAATGGTAACGAAACTGGGGAGAAATGATCGGAATAAATTGTTTAGTGCAAGGTTGGGAAATGACCACCCAGTAGAAGCCAATCATTTATCACTTGAGTGCATGGTTTGGTAAACTTTCGCCAACTGTTCTCGGTTCCTATATATTGTCGCGTACATATATATCCATCATATCGGCTATCCCGCCATTCAATTGAATATCTAGGATGTAACCGCTCATGGGAGAAAGGCCTGTACCAGTCAGTATTCGAGTGCCTTTCAGCAGGGCTGTCTAGACAGGAGAACGTACAATGTGAAATATAATGCCATGCTGACGAGTACAACGCACCAATCGATCTAAAATTTGATCCCACGGTATTACAACAATGAGTTGAATGCCCGAAGCATTCGACTACGCGCCTTCCGTGGAATAGGACACTCGGATAAAATAAAACTAAAGATGGAGGGGAGCCAAAAAATTAGGTGTTGTCATGTGAACATGCAATTTAATTTACAGCAAATAGGATTCGCCGTCTCTATAGTTGCATTAGAAATTGTCGAAAAACAGCGTGTCCTGTGGGGTAATCCTTTACTGTGTTGATGAATGAATCTTTTTCGAGAAGCCATCTAGCGTGTTTTATGAGTGTACCTCACACTGTGTGTATCTGTGTGTGTGAGGGCGTGTGTACATGTGCGTGTGTGCATGTGCGTGTGTGAGTGTGTGTGTGTGTATGTGTGGATCGTAGGTAAGCTTTATAGAGACTCAGCAACTAAAAAGAACTGAAGAGAAGGAGATACTGACCCTAAACGACGAGGGAGAGTCAACAATAGAGATCTATTTAATTGCCCTACGTGGAAGAAATTGCCGTTCTATCTACCAGCAAGTTCAGAATGTCATCATTTATAAGGATACGACACGGTCTAGTTAATGTAGGCAAATAGACGCATAAATAACTGAGGAACGATTATAGGATAGGTCGGTTCAGAAATGATCTGAAGCTAAATATTAATAACAGTAGCATCAGCAAAAACTAAAGTTTACGAGTTTTATTGTCAAACAGGAATTATATCTCGTCTGAGATGCATAGTCTATCTTCGACTTTTATGCGGAAGATATCTCTTTCATTTGTTACAGTCATGTGACTGCGGCCATGCCGGAGAACCGTCTTTAGTCGAACAAATCGACTTCTTGTAAACTTTGTACTAATTATATCGGTCTGTTTTGCCCGAACTGCTAAGTTACGGGGACGTAAACGCACCACCATCGGTTGTGAAGCGATGGTGGGAGGGGGACAAAGACAGACACACAAGCATACACACACACACACGCACACACACACGTATATATATATATATATATATATATATATATATATATATATATACATACGACGGGCTTCTTTCAGTTTCCACCTACCAAATCCACTCACAAGGATTTGGTCGGCCCGAGGCTATAGTAAAATACACTTATCCAAGGTACCACGCAGTGGGACTGAACCCGGAACCATGTTGCTGGTAAGTAAGCTACTTGCCACACAACCACTCCTGCGCCTATATCTTTCATATCATTTTTTTTACCTTAGATATGCTGAACAAACTGACAGCTAGTGGCGGCCAAATACTGTGTTCTTACATTCTAATTGGGAGCGTTTCAAAAATGTTTTCTTATGAAACATAAATTAATATCTGAAAAAAAAAACATACCAGTCACTAACCGTGTGTAAAACGTCAATACAAATAATGTATTAATAATATCCTTCAACATCCCAAATAGTCTCTTAAAGAAAACCCTTACGTATCTGGCAATATTCTTAGAGCTGAATGCCATATGAAAACATGAAAAATACTTGCCAAAGCCATGAGCAAAATGTGTAACATTCAGTTGAAGAAAGTAAGTTCAATAAGCAAATGAAAATAACTGAGGTATATTCACACAATATAAGTAAATAGTATCAGAACGTATAAATTTTGTCACTCTCTCAAACTGGAAGATATACATGTAATTAATGCTTAAAGAAAGTTGTAAAGCTCATGTTAAATTAACTTGACAAGTGCATTCTTATTTCGACGATCAAGAGATATTTAAGTCAATTCCTAACTCCTGAATGATATTGTTGGTAATGGAGTAAAATAACTTCAGGCTAGGAAAAAAAAATATAAAAGAGGTTAATTAAAGTCAATTAAAGATTCTTAAATACAATGAAGTATACAGGAAAATTGCTAATTGCTACATGGTTCTTCATATGTATCGTATAAATAACAATCAATAAACTAGTCGAAATTTATTGTCTAAATAGCCAATCTAGATGCCGATTTACTGAGGTATAATGGAAAAGTGTAGTTTTAGCGCGATAATGAAAATTAAAGAATACAGATTGATTCTTACATTCTTGGTTAAAACAGCGAAAAAATCCAATAGACAAAAAGGAAAATTAGATAATGCTAATTGAGGTCTTCTACTAAAGTATTGTTGAGGGAATTGGATACAACTGAGCGGTGAAATAGCATAAGATTAATGAATAGATTAACAGTGAAATTTCGAAAATCGTCATCATATCACCAAGGAGAAGTTGTAAGCTGTCCACTTAAACGAAAAGGGGCCAATGGGCCTGAACAGGTTAAATTGATAAAGAAATTAAGTTTTCTTTTCAGCTCTACGAGGTATAATGACTTCGTACAAAGAACTACCAGGTGAAAACAATCGAAATCGATTTCCCCAACATACCGTTTCCGTTTTAAAGGTAATCAATGATTTAGACGCTGGATACAACTATATACAAATTTATATACAATATTTTAGATAGCCCCACTGCAATAATATGCTCAAACACCAACCATGTTTTTGTTGCAATAATTAATTGCAACAATACGCTTACATGTCACAGTATAAAGCAAATAGATGATCAAAGACGTTACCAACTTACAGAGTGCGTAAAATATTTGAGAACAGATATATGTTTATAAAAAATAAAGACAGATATTTAATAACAGATAACTGTATTTATCAAAAAATGCCATGAGGATGAAAATAAACGTTCTTTTCTATAATGTTATTCAATAAAGCTACTTTCAACTTCAACGACTGCTTCTATATCAGATATAACTCATTTACATAATCTATATGAGATCCAAAACCTTTTGCATACTCTATATGAGATCTAAATCATTTACATAATCTATATGAGATCCAAAACCTTTTGCATACTCTATATGAGATCTAAATCATTTACATAATCTATATGAGATCCAAAACCTTTTGCATACTCTA
>NC_068984.1:13763939-13775519 GCF_001194135.2 Octopus bimaculoides
AGATATAAATCATTTACATAATCTATATGAGATCCAAAACCTTTTGCATACTCTATATGAGATCTAAATCATTTACATGCTCGAATCAAGTGGTCCTAGTTCATTTTGGACATTACTCTGACAATGGCAGCTTTCAAAGAACCTTTGGTGTTATGGGCGTGTTCATTGATCTCTCCCTCAACCACGCTCCACATGAAATAGTCCAAACGTTTGAGATCTAGGGAGTTAGGAGGCCAAATGTTAGGGGTTATGTAACTATGAAAATTTTCACCCAACCATTCCTGTTTTACTAGAGCCACGTCTGATAGAGAAGAGTCTTACTGAATCACATATGGCCTTCCATTACATACACTGTCTATCCAGGGCTTAACAATTATTTCCAGGACATCAATGTAAGTGGCAGGGTTAACTCCAAGGCCTTGTGGAAAGAAGTATGGAAGCATCACATGTTCTTCATTGATGACAACCCCTAAAACCATGTGAGTTACAGGAAACTTTGTATGCATAACACTTGGAACTTCAGAAGGATCTGCGCATAACCATCTGTCATTTCTTCTGTTAACTTTTTGATCTTATTTGAAGGTTTTCTTGTTAGAGAAAAAAAACAAATCAAATCTTCTTTTACTGGATTTTCCAGCTTCTTCAAGAACCTTTTAGATCTGATGTCGTGATTTTCTTTAGCTTTCTCTGACAAATTGACCTTTCCTCATCATATAAAATTTATATCTGATGTCTTCGTGGATAACATATCTGACTGTTCCTTCTGACACATGGAGATCATTTGCAATTGGCCTTATGAACTTTCTGGGATAGTAATCAATGGTTTGTTGAACATGCTGAATAAATTCAAGTGTACTGATGATTTCAGAGCGTTTAGAATGCTTTTTATGCTTTGATACTGGTGATACGTTTTCATCTTCAGTCTCTAACTCCTTAAAAACTTTGTAGACGAAAGATCTGACAACTTTTAAAAATCGAGATATTTCTAAATCGCTATTCTTTATAACCACAATAACAGCATACCTTTTCATTTCATTTCTTGAGTAAGCTGAGCGTCTGCCATTGTTATTTTCTGAAACCTCATTCACGGCGTCTCTCGTAAATTCGCGTAAATACAACAATGAATCAAGGAATCAAGGAATCTTGAGGGGTATCTTCTGTATGTTTGTCTCCCTTGAATTTTTGGGGGAGCAGATCTTTTTTTTTTTTGTCATCAGTTTGTTTGTATTATTTTGTTTTTGTTCTGAGTATGGTGTTCTGATATTTGACTGCGATGTTGCAAGTTTTTTTTTTAAATTTGTCTCCGAATGGCGCCAGTTGTGTGTATCTTTCCTTCAATGAGTTGCCCGTCATTCCGGTATGCGCCTTTGCCATTCCGTTGCCCGTGTATACGAGTTCTTTCTCAAGACAGTTGCTTGGAGAGCAACGGTCTGGAGATCTACAGTCGTATTGTCTTTCGGATGTGTTTCTGGTGTGTTTAGGTAGATTATGATTGAGTATTATTGACCCTATAATTGGGAGGCAAATATAGCTAACTTTAACAGTAATGCTGTTGAAGGTCTTGTGCTATTTGTGTGAATGTGGAAAGTAGTTGTCTATTAGTTTCAAGAATTTCCTCACTATATTAGTGGCTACATTCATGCAATAAGTTCGGTTCAACCATAATATTTCTTCTGTCTGCGTTTTTTGGTCTATTTATATTTGGTTCAATGTAGTGTATGCTATTGTTGAAGTTGGACTTTTATAATGCAGCATTATAAAATGGGGCGGCTTTTTCGAAAGTGTCAAAATCGACGGATAAGTTGGAGACAAGCCTGATGATGTTGTTAACTATTTGTTTAATTACAGCTGGTGGATGGTTGGAAAAATGCTTCCCCGTTTCGTTTGTGGTAGGGTTTAAATTTCCCTGTGTTAAGACTGATATTGATGTCTAAAAAGTTTGTTTCCTTAAAGTTTGTACTAATTGTGGTTCTTAAGCCTAATTGGCTAAATAAATGCATACGTTTTTCCTTATTCTATCCATATCATGTCCACTTTTATTGTGTACTCATTCAAGGCCATACGTCCTATACAAACTAATGTCGGCTTCTGTTATTTCTTTTTTATAAGTAACAAGGATACAAAAGGCCTACATGGTCAAGCTATCTCTGCACCGTCATAGCTCCTCTTTGCCAGGTCAAATAACTAGACTCCATTTTGTTTTTACTCAGTAGGAATTATCATGAAAGATTAATGACTTGCTTGCATTCATGATTATATCTATATCAGTATTTATTATAGAGACATATATTTTACTAAATTCAAGTCCCTTCTGAAGCAAGATTTTGGAGATAGAGTGGTATAACTCTACGGTATATGAATTGTATGAATTTGCATTTGGATGTATCTTCTATTTTTTTAAACCATTCATTAGCTGCACTACTGCATATCCATTGGATACGATTTGAGTGTGCTCTAATATGTTGTATAATATAATCTAACAATACACACGCACAGACACACACACATATATCTATCTATCTATATATTCATATGTACGTACATTTATGAATATGTCAGTGTGTGCGTATGGGTCTGTGTATATACATTACTCTTTTACTCTTTTACTTGTTTCAGACAGTTGACTGCGGCCATGCTGGAGCACCGCCTTTAGTCGCGCAAATCGACCCCAGTACTTATTCTTTGTAAGCCTAGTACTTATTCTATTGGTCACTTTTGCCGAACCGCTAAGTTACGGGGACGTAAACACACCAGCATCGGTTGTCAAGCGATGTTGGGGGGACATACACAGACACACAAACACACACACATATATGTACATATACATATATACGACGGGATTCTTTCAGTTTCCGTCTACCAAATCCACTCACAAGGCTTTGGTCGGCCCGAGTCTATAGTAGAAGACACTCGCCCAAGGTGCCACGCAGTGGGACTGAACCCGGAACCATGTGGCTGGTAAGCAAGCTACTTACCACACAGCCACTCAATATTAATATATATAATATTATGTTCTCATATCAACCACCTTACTGATCAGTAAAAGATAAAATAGAAAGAAACAAGTTACGTTAACCTGGACGAGGTCCACAAAAGCTCAACCAGCTCTGCGGAGCAGTGTCCACTGTATAAAATGCAGAAATGATAAACAGAAGGATCTGCATATTTGTGGACCAGAGTCTTGTGTGGACCAGTCTTTGTGGACCAGAGTCTTCGCTGCAGGTATTTCGTTGACATTTTGGAGGTTGAGCATACATTATCTTCCTGCTTAGTAGAAAAACAGCATCAGCTGTAGGAACAGTGTCTCATTCTGAATTTCTGTTCAACTACATGAAAGGTCAGTAATTGTCTGGGACTGTAATATATATCGCCCCCGAACAATACGGTTAGTCGTTTTGATGTCATTTTTGCATCTATTTATCATCCTTTGAATCATTATTTTGGCTTGGTATGTTTTGTGTTTCTGTTTAACTTTGATATTTCATTGATATTTTATCCGGATGAATATTCTACACATTTGCTCCATTCGACATTGTCAGTTTATGATTAATTCATGAATATCAGAAACATTAAACCTCAGTGTGTATATCTACTATGTACATTTATAATATCATTTTCGAGCTAATACTCATGTTTTTGTGGATCTTCATACTTAAGTAATTTTAAAGATTTCATATTTAAAACGTAAATACTGAAGTAAATTATGCAATGCCTAGTCTGATATCTTAACAGTATACTTGGCTGAACACAGCATTTAAAATATCCCTCCAAGAAATGTAGTTAAATGGCCGCTTTTATGATTAAACAAAAATTTATATCGATTTTTATTATAACTGCAAGCTATAGAAATCAAATTTCTAGATGTTCTGTATCCTTATATATAAGGATTACATGTAGCATTTTTTTTTTACTTATATATTCCAACATAATTCATTCAATCATTTTCTTTTCTGTTATATTTTATTAAAATATATGCAGTATAATTGCTCTAGAAACGAAGAAAACAATCCTTTAAAATTCTCTTGCATTTAGATCACCAACAAAATGTCAGACAAACACCAGCTTTTACAAAATGACATTCATATTGTATATTTACATTTGCGATATTACTGAACATTTTCAAAGTAATTAATGGAATATCCAATAACATTCTGAAATAACAGTAATGGGTAGCGGGAAAATAACATTGTAATTTTCCATTGGGTATTTATTACATATGTATTATTACCCATCGAAAGCGGATCTAGAAATAAAAACCAAATTTCCTTTGACCTGCACGCTACCAATTTAAAAACAGAGCAACACACTAAATAATGTACACTGGAATCTGATAGAAAAATACGGTATGACAGTTGTATTTCAGCTTAATTTTGCAATAATAATTATGAATCTGAAGAGAGAACATTTGAAAGATAAAACTAATGATCATTTAGCAACGGCAAAATCAAAGAAAAACAAAAGAGGGCAAACCTTCGAAATCTAACGGAAAAGGACACGAAAATCAATGTAACCAACTTAAAACAGTATATATTGGAGGTAATATATTTTAGTTGATTAAATTTACTGTATTTGTAAAATATAGGGAAGCTAGCTAGAAATTTCATAAGAGCTGTAATTAAATTAAATTGAATGAGAAATTAATCTGTCGCTATTTTGTATGGTGACAACACTGGACTTGCTCCCATAGTATTGGAGCTCCTCAACAAAGCATATATAAAGTCATGTAGTATATACATTAATTTTGGCTTTATTAAGTTTAGAAATAGATTGGGAAAACGAAATTAGCAACGTAAAAAGCATTTGAAATTAAGCAGATCATAAAATAAACGGTCCCAAAAGAGAAATTTAGAAGAAAGGAAAATATACTGTAGATATGTTATATTACATGCATCCAAACAAAAAGATGTCTTAAGACAGCAAACATTCCCTCAATACACACAAGAGAAAAAAGCTAGGTCAGTTCCTCCTCAACTTTTTGCGAACTCTTAAATATATTTCCTGGGTATATATATACATATTTTACCAAATCCTTTTTGTTATAAAAATGTTGTAAACTGTTTCAAACATATTCTTATTATTATTATGAAAGAGTGTATATATGTATTTTGATACTTAAACTGTTTCTAACATTTTCTATTATTATCAAAGAATATGTATATGTATTTTTCCATATATGTATTTTCATACTTACACTGTTTTTAACATTTTCGTCTTATTATCAGAGAACGTATATATGTATTTCAATACCTTTGTAATAATCAGTATGTAACACTACAAAGCTCATACAAAGCTTCATACTTTAAATATATTCCTCTTATTATCATCAAAGAATGTATCTATGCATTTTAATGCTCAAACTGTTTTTTAACATTTTCTATTATTCTCAAAGACCTAATACTACAAAGCTTTATATTTTACTTTTGACAATCTTTTTCTAAAAAAAGTGAAACCGGTTAAGTGAATAAATATCTTAAAAATTACATTTTCAAACCTTCTTTCATATATATATATATATATATATATATACATATGTGTGTGTGTGTATGTATGTATACATATATATATAGACATATAGTTATGTATGCATATGCATATACATATATATGTATGTATGCATATATGTGTATGTAGATGGGTGTGTGTGAGTTAAATTCATTGGCGTATGTAACACTGTTTTTTACGTTACTAAGAACATCGACGAATATTCCCTATAAGACAAATGGGTGTTTATATTCCATCAAAGATATGAACATCTATAACTACCTATAGAGTATTTAGAATTATTAAAAACGAGAGGAGGAAATCATTTCACTACTTCAATTTACAAGTGATAATCAATCTTGCATCATATTGGAATAATTCTTGCAACTATTGTATATATTTCCTATGTTATTTACATTTTCTTCCATAGCACTTGTTGAAACTGACACTTCAGAACTGAGAAAGGATATGCATGTTTCATTTTCTGCATTTCTGAAGTGTCATCTTCAAAATGTTTTATGAAGAACTACCAAATAGAACATGAAAATTAATATTTGCAGGAATTATTGCATAACGATGGAAGAATAATAACACACATATATTGGGCTGGCAAGAAAATAATTTTGTTTATCACAAATAGAGTTATACATTTTTGAATGATTTTTATGAATGTTATGATTTTTCATTTTGACATTTGATAGCCGTTACTTTTAGCTTACTTTTAGCTAAATTTGTTTACAGCTGCTAGTTCAAGGTCAATTTCAAAAGGGAATTCAAGAACGAAAATTTTCGTCATATGTTGCTTTTTGTATTTCCGTAAAGCAAGAAAGCTGCTAAGGCTCGCAAAGAGATATGTGAAGTTTAAAGTGTTGATTGCTTCGCAGAATGCATATGTCAAAAGTGGTTTCAAAATCCCGTTCTGGAAATTTTTCATGCAAAGATGACGAATGTTCTGGTCGACCTACTGAAATTTATGATGACTGTCATACAACTGTGCGAGAGATTTCAGAGATGTTAAATGTATCACACACAACAATTGAAAATCATTTAGAATTTCTTGGACTCATTAAGAAGCTCGATATTTGGGTTCCACATCAATGCAAAGGGTTTCACTTAAAACAACGAATGAATATTTGTGATATGCATCTCAAACTGGATGGAATCGACCTTGCTTTGAAACGAATCATCATCACTGGTTTATGAAAAATGGATCGTCTACAATAACATCAATCGAAACCGATCATGATCCGAGCGTAGTGAACCAGCATAAACAACATCGAAAGCTAAATTGCATAAAAAAGGTCATGCTTTCAATTTTGTGGGATTACAAATGTGTCTTGTATTTTGAGCTTCTTCCAAGGAACAAAACGATCAATTTAGATATTTACTGTCAACATCTAATGCAGCTGATAGAATTAATCATTAAAAAAACCGAAATTACGTTCTTTCCAAAGCAATGCATACATATATGTTTTTCTCTGTTTCAGCCCAAAGTCTACAGACATGTCGGGTCGCTGCCAGCATCATTGGCTTTTCAATGGCAATTCTCATGCGGCTGGCTATTAGTGAAGAAGTAAGTTAATTCTGGCTGCTCTTCCTTGAGTTTCTAACTGTGATGTAGATTCATCGAGTAACTTGATCAGCAGTAAGTGAAGATGTTACTCGATAACATCCCACCACCACATGTAGATATCTCAGCAAAATACTAAGTAGTTGTTGCTCTTTGAAGTCACAGCTATTGCAGTACCAGCTCCTCACATGAGATGGGAAGAATGATATTTTTAGAGCGGTACAGTGACATTCTGCTCACGAATAATTTAACTCCCGAAGTCAAAGTTTGGTTGCAGCCCTTCTAGGACCTTCCGTATGTATACTATTTCATATTTCTCCTTTCTTCGTTCCAGAACGTAGGGTCAGGGTCATTCTTTCAGTTTTTCTATGTTGGTTACCTCTTTCCTCAATATAATCTCCTTGTAGTAACACTTCGGAAATGCTCTGAGTTACTCTATTAAATTAACTGTGACATGATCTTATATGAGAGGAGTATTCCAGACGAATGACAACAAATATTTCCTGGTCCCTTTTTTTAGAATTACTCTTACTAGTATTCCGTAAAACGTACTTAGTTTGTTTTATCCCATTTAATTACATATTGCTAATTGACTAATTCTGGCAATCAATTCAATTTATGTAAAAGTTTAACATATAGTCTGTATTAATTGTTGGTTAATTGCATATTTTCACTATATTTAGTGTAAACATTGATGAAATCTAGAGATCTAGATTTTGATTTCACACGACAAAAAAGCCATTCTTGGAGCTTCCGTTTTTATAATCAGCTCAAATGATTGCTTCCAGTTTAATGATGTCAAAAGTGTCGACTACATTCAAGCTACTATTAACATTTCAATGAAGCAGATCTATCGGAATTCAAAATCCGGTTGTTGTCTTTTTATCTAATTTTTCATAATTTTCTAAAAGTCTCCAATAAATCAATCTTTATTCGAGATAAAATTTGTGTAAAAATACTTTTGAATCTGGTGGTGAATGAAGTTTATTGTTTTTTAATACCGTGAATAACTATTGTGATTGGCTCTGTTGTATGTTTGTTAAAATAAATACCTCAGGTATTATTATTATCATTATTATTATTATTATTATTATTATTATTATTATTGGATAATTCAAATGTGTGAAAACTATTGTGGGAACGTACTAATCTGCTTAAGAATATAAACCACAGAAGCTATACATTTAAACGGAATGCAGTGTAATTAATGTCAAAGAAAATTGCATTATATGGGCCAAACTAAAAACTATAATAAAATTGATAAGTTAATTACATGTTAACCAACAAAGGCTAATTTTGAAAACAGTTCTAAAAATATTAAGTAGCATAGGTGCTACTTAATATAATAATTTTGTGAGACAAAAATTGAATTAAATCAAAATTGACGGATTACACGTAAGATGATGTCCTCAGTAATATTACAGAATATAATATTAGGGTGTTGCCTCTTTTAAACAATGCCATGATTCCACTAGGTTTTATACTGTAGCTCAAAGTTAACAAAATGCTGTACAATTAGCCTTCCTATAATCTCGTTACTGATTAGATATTACCGCCTCTATAACTGGATGTAACCCTTATCATTAGCGATTGGAGAACAAATTAACATTGTCGCTGTAATTTCTGTCACAAATGGAAAGAAATGACTCTAATGTTACCCAGATTTTAGTGTCTGTGCCATTCGACAGGAAATCCGTTACGAAACTATTTTAAATAATAATATCTAATAATAATATCTAATAATAATATCTAATAATAATATCTAATAATAATATCTAATAATAATATCTAACATACATTTAAGGATTGACATGTGATAGTGAGGTGTTATTTGATTAAATCGACTACATCTCTTAAACTATGAATTTGAAAGCTGAATGATCGGAGTGGAATTACGGCTAGGTGAATTTTCCAAGAGGTTTAAATGCACAAAATCTCCGATATCCGAGGAGCTGCAAAGTGTCAGAAGAAGGGTGGTCAGTAGTCATGACCTGGATGTAGCCCGGCCCTCTTTGTGTGTAAAAAGTTAAAGGCGAAAACTTTGCATTATCGGAGCCCTTCTGAAGATCTGCTGTTCAGCTCTCTTTAGAGTTTCTTACCATTGATTGAAACTTTTCGCTATTGGCATCGTAACGAAGAAATACACAGTTGACCTTTGATGTATTTGAACTTAGATCGTAACGAGCAATAATTAAATATCACATGGAACTCTATCAGATGCTCTAACGTTTCTGTCAATCTACAAACATTAATCTTGTCACATACCTCAGTAAGCTGTAGATATATTAAAGAATTCTTTTTTATCCATTCTAAAATACTGCCACCGGTGTAATTTATCCTTAATTATCCAGACACTATTTTAATTTAAACAAACAAGAAAAACTATTGATATAAATTAGTAAATATGGTCAGGCTGACGAACTGACAGAACAAGCAGCGTGCATTTAAAAAACAAAACGCTTAGACCGTAAAGAGCAAAACGATTTTCTTGACTAAAACCCTTTTAAGTCGGTGTCCGAGCATAGCCGCTGTTGAATAACTAAAACAAATAAAAGAATGAAAAGAAATACATATCAGGGGAATAAATATTATGTGAAGAGTCAGATAGAGTGCTGCCGTCTATCGGATTGTTTCGGCCATATACGAACGAAAACACCAAATCATCAATATTTAAAGTGAAAGATTCCCAGTCCTGAGTATGGCTGAATAACATAGAAACGGTAATAAAAAGTTGGAGGTAAAGTAACTCCAACAAAGTGTTTTCCTCCAGATCCAATACCTAAAAAAATATTTCCATTGTGCTAGTATGACTTAGATGGCTATAGTGCCTACATCCAGCAGCCATCAAGGGTGGCTGCTGGTAGACCTCGTCTGGCGACAGAACTCTGCCCCATACCGCACGAGCAGGAGAACTCAGTCATTGCTGTCAGAAAATTACTGCGACAACATCGCCCCTAACATATAGCCACCTAACTCCCCAGACTGTATCCCCCCTTGATTACTATGTATGGGGCGCAGTCGAGCGAGAGACCAACACAATCCTTGTAACATCAAAGATGAATTGAAGGCAAGGATTATGGCAGCATTCACCAACTTAAAGTAGGAGACCGTCCAGAAGAGTTGCAGGAGATTCCGAAGTCGTCTGGAGGTCATGGTTGAAGCCAATGGCCAATGGAATAAATTTACTCTTTAGTATTTCAAGATATTCTTATGCAGTTTTGGTAAATATATCTCTTAAAATGATGTCAGTGTTATCTTCATTTTTGCGTAACTTAGACGACAGTTTATTCACCGCACCCTGTGGGTGTGGGTGTACACATATACCCCCCCCCCCACATATATATATATATATCCTGGCCTTGACTGATATTGGTGCATAAATTTTTTTATCACAGTGCACCCAATGTACGTAACATTTAGTAACTAGCATGTGTTATGTTGAAATGACTGTTGTGATACAGAATACCAGGTGTCGATCAATATTCTCTTATTCATTTACATGTGTGTACGCGCGTGTGATTGTGTTTATTCTTATATGAAGTTATATTACATATTATTACCTCCACCTTAGCGAATGCGGAGATATTGTCTTACAGTGGTGTTTGTTTGCTTGTTCTTGTGTCTCCGACGACAAAATATCTCAAGAACCATTGGATAGATTCGGATGAAACTCTTAGAAATGTTTGGCTTTGTGACTGGCATGAATTTATTAGATTGTGGGGTCCATTGGGTACTGGACAATGATTCTGGATTATTTGTTATATTTACTTAACTTTACATGATGACGATCTTATGCTGACAAAGGGATTAAGTCGATTACATCGACCCCAGTGCGTAACTGGTACTTAGTTTATCGACCCCGAAAGGATGGAAAGCAAAGTCGACCTCGGTGTAATTTGAACTCAGAGTGTAAAGACAGACAAAATACCATTAAACATTTCGCGTGCTGACGTTTCTTATTTCTTTATTGCTCACAAGGGGCTAAACATAGATGGGACAAACAAGGACAGACAAAGGGATTAAGTTGATTACATCGACCCCAGTGTGTAAGTGGTACTTAATTTATCGACCCCGAAAGGATGAAAGGCAAAGTCGACCTTGGCAGAATTTGAACTCAGAACGTAGCAGCAGACGAAATACTGCTAATTTCGCACGGCCTGCCGACGTTTCTGCCAGCTCGCCACCTACAAATCTTTATATATCAAACTGAAGAATTGCTCTATACTGTATGTAGAGCAGGTATTTCTTGATAATTTCACAAAATAGATGAGCGTAGCACAGAAGGTTCGACTTGCTAGTTTTCGTTGGACATTGGAATGTGTGTGTGTGTGTGTGTGTGACTGTATGTGTTACTGTGTGTATATGTATGTATGTATGTATGTATGTATGTATGTATGTATTATGTATGTATGTATATATGTGTGTGTGTGTGTGTCTGTGTGCATGCGAGTGTGTGTGTATGTATATCTTTTGGCGATGCAATATGTGATGTCATTCTATTCTGAATCATTTCAGAAATATTATTTTCC
>NC_068984.1:13775529-13777656 GCF_001194135.2 Octopus bimaculoides
ATATATATATATATATATATATATATATATATATATATATATTATATTGTATTATATTATATTATACTATATAAAACAAATCTGCCAATAATATTTCCAGGTATTTGAACCTGTAAGAGCATATTTCCATTATAAACAGTCTTTCACGTTTTGTGCTGTTGAATACCATGTTTAAATGCTGGTGATTGTTTCTACTATCTGAGGCAAAGAAGTCGGGCGTTTCTAAGGAATTCCATCATAAATGCATGATTAAAATGAAAACGGAATTAATACTGTAAATCAATTGGTAAAAACATTTGAAGAAAGTAACAAAATAAATTTATATTCAAAAACGAAATCTTCTTTCGTAAGAATAAAATAAAACGAAATGTTCAAAATTTCTGGTTTGTTATCTTTGTTTTTATTATTCTTATGAAAATTTCGATCACGATTCAGTTTTATGAATTTTATATATCTAATTGAGTAAATTTATATTCAAATAATTCAAAAGAAATTTATGCGTTTTGTGTTTTGTTACTCAGTTTAAAGTACATACTTTCATACATAGATTTCATGAATTATTTTCTGTTGTTTTACATTTTGCCATCGCGGCGGTGTGTATAGATCACAGTATTCTTATTTTGTGGTTCGTGGGTGAACAGAATGCAAATACGTCTCGGGGCTTGAACGGTTACGAAACTTAAACAATGCTTATATTTACTCTGGCATTAATAGGTCATAAATCACCCGTGACACTACATAACAAATAACCGATGGATTCTACGTTGAATGTAATAAAATAGTGTGTTGAGTAAACTTTTGCATTTTACATGTTTCTGTGATTTAAAGGTGGTCATGAAAGGCTAACGAATAGACGCCAGTAATCATTTTGTTTTTTTTTTTGCGTTTAAACCTGGTACTTATTCTATTGGTAACTTATCTTGAACCGCTAAGATATGAGGGGGTGAGGGTAAGCACAAAAACAACAGTTGTCAAGCGGTGGTGGGGAATAAATAGAGTGAACAGACACAAGGGCAAACACACACAAACCCCATATATATATATATATATATATATATATATATATATATATATATATATATATATACGGCGGGTTTCTTTCAGTTTCCGTCTACCATATTCATTCAGAAAACTTTAGTAACAGAAAGGCAAGAAACCTGCAGGAAGATATCGATATATGCTGTGTATGGAGATGTTACTACAGATCCTGAGTGCCAAAAGGGGTTTCAAGATATCGAACTTGTAAACTTTTAGGGACCCGCCAACTGAAATTAACACGACTAGATTAAGATGTTAGTTCACGACGAATCCCGTTATATTACCAGGATCATCGCAAATATTCTCCAAATATCCAAATCAAGTGTTCAAAACCATCTGTATCAACTTAGTTAAGTCAACAGCCTCGCTGTTCATCAACTGAAAGAGGATAACCTCGAAAAATGGGTTCCATTTCTGATTCGCTGCACAAATTTATAGAAAACGATTCATGTTTGGAGTGAATGGTGACGAGACGAAAAATAAATCCCCTATAACAATGTGAAACCAAATGATCACTAAGGAAGCGCAGCGAATTACATCAAACAAACTCCCGAAGGGTGTTGACTTTCACGAGCTTGCCCCAACGCACAGGATCATTACTTCCGATGTTTACTGTGACCAACTACACAAATGAAATACAGCGATCCACCGAAGCGTCCAGCACTGTTAATCCTAAGGGTATTGCCTTTCATCATGACAATGGTACAGTGCACACGTTTTGATGACGTTGCAGAAATTACTTGGTCTTCACTTGGTTTACAGGCGCCCAGCTTCCCCTCCATTTTCCCCAACCCTACCTTACACCTTAAAATTTTTACCTGTTTTGGTCTCTTCAAATTTCACTGAACGGACAAATTTTCAGCTCTGAAGAGAGAGTTAACTTTCATCTGGAAGAATTCTTCGCCAAGAAATACAAGAAATTCTTAGTTCTTTGACCAGGTAAGAATACACACACATACACACACAAACACACACACACACACACATGAATATATATATGTATGTATGCATGTATGCATATATACATATATGTGTGTACGATTGTATATATATGTGTGTATATATATATATATATATATATATATATAT
>NC_068984.1:13777933-13779526 GCF_001194135.2 Octopus bimaculoides
TTTTACAGGTGTTATGAAAACTGAAGAACAGCTGCAATAAATGCGTAAATCTGGGAGGGAAATATGTTGAAATGTGTTGAACTTTTCGACACCCCTCCTATACACACACACACACACACACACACACACACACACACACACGCCAACATATATATTCAAGATAAAGTTTTAGTGAAGCACCGTCGAAAATTTGATTGAATTGTCGATTGGTTACCATCTGTTATGAAATAATACAGACTATACCAAAATATTGTCACCCACCGCTGTTCTGTTTTGAAACATTTTCCTATGAAAAATTGGTCTAATGAATGACAATACAATTTCGGGGATGAAGCAGATCAATATCAGTAAGTATTTAGCATAAGGACAGTTTTAACCGAAATACCTAATAAACCAATTTGTACAGGAGTTCAAAATAATACAAAAATCCGTAACAAAAAACACCGAATTAAAATAAAATGACATGAAAATAATGTACTCATTGTAAAATAATTGGCTTAAATCGATTTTTAGAAAATAATTGCTTGAAAAAAGGATAGCAATTTAAAATATATGGGTTTATTGTTTCTGTCAATATGTCAGTCTTTATTCATTCACTGTCAATCTGTTATTTCTGTCAGTCAAAACTGTCTAAATTGTTGTTTCAAATTAAAAGTTTTATTTTGATTTAAAGGCAAACACATAACTTTGCTATAAACAAAATCGACTTTATTTTTTATTACTCTTTTCCAAACAAACTTCACTTTGAACATGTAAAGTCTCCTGTCTGTCTCCCCGCTCGCCGTTCTCCCCACTCTCTCTCTCTCTCTCTCTCTATGAAAATAGGTATATATACATTAAGGAAGACATATAGATGTATGAATATATGTATACGTGTATGTATATATATATTAATATATAAATATGTGTGTGTGTGGATGTGTGTGGATGTGTTTGTGTGTATATATATATATATATATATATATACAGAGAAAGAGAGAGAGAGAGAGAGAGAGAGAGAGAGAGAGAGAGAGAGAGAGAGAGAGAGAAGTAGGGAGTGAGAGAGGGATTGAAAGAGAGAACTATATTAAAATACTTGATCGTCGATAAAATTGAAAGAATAATATTGATTTCTCATTGATACATACGACACACATTTATAAGGAAGGGAAATTAGATTACGTGATATTTATCCGTTTTCTAAAGGGAGAGAGATTAGAGAATTGACAGCACACACCAATACTAAACAGCTCGCCAATTTAGCCCGAGAACTTACGTCTGGCTATACACAACCCGGTCTACTATTCTTTAATATTCAAGAAAGCTTAGCAGTTGTATATATATGAAAATGTATTAGATATATAGGGTTCACGTGTTAGTAACGCAAAAACTAATTACCAATATTGTCCAGCACAGTTTGCAGGAAAAAATGTTTCAATACTCCTTTCATTGGATTATATGAATTCGGTGAGCATTGGATTATGTACATAAAGATATATGTACATGTATACATATAAATATGTGTGTGTGTGAATGTGCGTGCATATGTGTTAATGTTTCTGTGTGTGTGTGTGTGTGTGTGTGTGTGTGTGTGTGTGTGTGTGTGTGTGTGTG
>NC_068984.1:13779601-13782191 GCF_001194135.2 Octopus bimaculoides
GTGTGTGTGTGTGTGTGTGTGTGTGTGTGTGTGTGTGTGTGTGTGTGTGTGTGTGTGTGATATCATGGTGTGGCTTCACCAACAAAGATTCATGAAATGTGAATCTAGCCATGTTATGAAATTTAGCTGGATTTTAACGGAGCCAGTACACAAAACACAGGACCAATAGCCGCGCTAGATATAAGGGAAATTCTGTTTTAGTTCCAATGCTGCTAAGTAATTGACATTATTGTTCTCCCTTATTTTCATTTTAGCCCCAAGGCTTACATTCTAGATGGTGAAAAATGCATTTATTACAATCTGAAATTATGGAATATTTTTGATATATTCACATTTCAATTAATGACTTATGATTCTAATATCTTAATGAAGCCGCTTCTTTCTGTTTGTATAAAGCCCCGATTCCGAAGGGTTGTGCCACTGCACTTAATTACGTAACCAACAGCCCTAATAACTCCAGTTATGAATCTAACTTTTATTTCCGTGTAGTATCTACAGATACTGGACAAATGATTTTCTTTACGTTTTAACATGATGTTGAACGTCGAGTGTCCTGTTGCAACTACGAGTAAGGGAACTGAGTGAAATACATACATTCGTAATAAACACAATTCGTCATCTACTCCTGTACCCATGGCATCAGAAGTTTGTTGATTAGAATTTCATCGACTCATATCCAGCCTCTACTGTTATCATCTGCGGGGATATCGTACCTCACCCAGTGATCCTAGATGAATAGGTTCAGACAAGTTCTTTACGTCTTCATTAATTTTTGGCATCTAATCGATCGATAAATAATTGTCATGGCATTTTTTCGCATTAGATTTGTTTCTAATAAAGTCATTCAATTTGTCTTAAAAATTCCATACAGAATTTGCTGGCAAAAATACTCAAAATAACCCCCAATAAACAGGCGTCCGACAATTCTGTACCTTTTGTAGATTTCTTTCTATCTTGGTCATTTAATTCCCCGCTGTAATATCGCCGTTGTAATGTCACTATTGCAAAAGTACGAGCTTTGATACTCTATGAGTTAATGCAGGAAAAATAGTTATTTGGAATTTCTGCTATTAACACTATATCATATTCAAAGTCTTTTCCTTACTCCAGATTTATTCGTTAGAATGAATCCATGTTTTCCTCAAAATAATCTGCTTTACTATTGATAACCAGTTCATATCACTCTAAACAGTTGATTGGCTTCAAATACATTTTTTAAATTGTTTTTTTTTTCTGTTACTCTTTTCTGATGCCTGATATTTTTCATTCTCAGCTTTTTCTTCCTGTTTCAAGATGATAAATTCATACCCAAGTATTCTCTATTTCTACTCTAAAGATTGCATCGATTTTCCCTCTTTTCTTGGAAGTCTCTGTCTTTGTTTGTTAACATATTAAAAGAATCACTCATACCTGTTAGTCTTTTGTAAATCAACGATCTAATTTCTGGTTGTATTTTATTTTTTCTTGTATCATTTTCACACCTATCTTTATTATTTTGCCTGTTTCTTTTAGACTCTCAACTATATTGTTCTATATTTTAAAGATAAGGAATGATGTACATTATTTACATTATTTACATTTGACGGATATTTGACGTTGTGTTAACAACAAACAAAATGAGGGCAAATATCCCTCAAATGTAAATAATATAATTAATGCTCAAATATATTGTTTTGAAGGTTTTTGAACTGCTTATAGTCAAGCGTCAATTATTTAAAACGAAGGGGCATCACCCTGTCATACACATTCACCTGATTGCTTTAATCATTGTCAAAAATTTATTGCATCTCTTGACAATAGAAGACAAATATATTCTATCCCGCAGTAAGACTTTTATACACGAAGTTCCTTTTCTTGAAATATTTCACATAAAATACATTTGAACTATTTATACCCGTTTTCCTTTCAGCTCGTAGAATATATGATATTATTTCATACGCAGAATTCCGTTTTGTTAGAGCGGAAATGTAGTCCGCTATGACGCAAGGTATAATTTTTGCTTTGGGTAATTATCTTGTTTGAAAATATTTGTACATTGTTAATATTTCAGGAATATAATTGCAAACACCATTTAATTCCCTTATAAACACAAAAAGATGTTTGCCAGGGTAACTGTTTTATCTTGAAATAATATAAATTTAATGTGATCACTTCGTAATAAACTTACCCATTGCTCATATAGGCAAGATGGGATAATTTTCTAAAATTTATTAAAATGTTACGGAGTCCATAATTCCATAAAGAAAAATAAACTCTGCAATTTCGTTTTCAACTTTAATTACAATTAATACAATTCCACTTTCCTGATTTTGATAACTTCAGAGGTGTTGTTGCGAGTGTAGACTCTGGTTATATTCTTTTCAAATATCATGGTGACTTCATGTCTGAGACGAATATCTTTAGAAGCATCACCAAGCGATTTATTTCAACGCAATTGTTCAGCTTCAGAACGTGGTGGATTGTTGTTGCCATGAATTTAGAAACAATGTTCATTGCAAATCAATGATGCTCCCACGCAATTTCCGCGAATACACTCCGTGAATATCGATGTATATATCCTGTAATCATTTATATATATATATATATATAT
>NC_068984.1:13782488-13783082 GCF_001194135.2 Octopus bimaculoides
ATATATATATATATATAATATCTGTGTGAGTGTGTATGCGTATATGTAGTGTGTGTAGATTTGTGCATCTGTATGTATATTTATGCATGTATATTATATATGTAAATATATAGTTACGTACACATCAACATACACACATATCCGTCAGGCACACGCTTACTTGCAATCACTTTATTTTTGTACATGCATATGTATGTAGACGTGGATACTCGGCGGGAGAAGTATGCAGTAATATACATCTGGAAGATCCTGGAAGGAATTGTGCCAAATTTTGGCATTGAAAGCCAGAACGGGACGACACTGCATAGTGCCAAAGATCCCAGCAATGCCATCGCGCTTCAGGACCAGTTACTGCAACAGCTTGGGATTCAGGGGCCCACAGCATTTTAATATTCTCCCAAAGAGGAATCTGCACAAAGTAGATGTAGGAGTTTTTTTAAATCAAAGCTGGACCTCTTCCTATCGAGAGTCCCAGATGAACCTACCTCGCGGCAGGAGGTGCAAATGAGGGTTGCTAAATCAAACTCCATTCTTCACCAAGTGCCACATATTGTAAGAGGCTCCCTGTAATAACAGTGTAGCAACACGGTGGTG
>NC_068984.1:13783261-13784302 GCF_001194135.2 Octopus bimaculoides
GTGTGTGTGTGTGTGTGAGCGTACAATACTATTGTAAAATCCACCTTCTGACCTTATTGAAAACCGAATGATCGGGGGGAATAACTTTAATATATATTCTTGGCAATGTATCAAATGCTGGTGGTATATAGTAATGATTTCCCACTTAATGTTGATAGCGTAAAAAAAAAAAAGATTGGTTTTTATATTCCTAATTAAGAATTGATATCAGAAACGATGTCTATTGACAAATGTACAATTTTAATCAGACATTTTTAATGGTGATTCTTCTATCTTCACTAATACATCAAAACTTTCCTATGCGAATATTTAATTATTCTAAACACAACATACATTTAAGACATTAATTAGTCTCGTCTACTGTTATTTATTATTGCGGCCTCTGCATAACTAACTTTGGTGTAAGCATGCCACTTCCATTTAATCTAAGTCCCTTGCGTGCATTTCTTCTTCTTCACCCACCCCAGCTGTCTTCCACACCACCAACATAACAATAAAGACTGTTTTGTTTTTTCTGAAAGATATTTTCGAGCAATGAATTTCTAAGAAAAAAATTCTAGTAGACGAAACATTCTGGTGTCCCAGAATCTTTCGTGCATATGAATCGAGTGTGATATAAACACGTTTTCGTCGTTAAGGAGATGTTCTCCTGTGACATACACAACAATGATTAACATATTCCCGTTTGAATCTGTCAGAACGTAGCAAGAATAGATATTTAATTCATTGTTTTGATTCTCGCTGCTCATCGCGAACACATTGATTTATTAACATCTTGTAACCTCTTCAAACCGTTAGATATTTAGAACACAGTTTAGGGTTGCTTCGAAAGATGTTTCTAAATTGGTATTGCAAACTAGCGATCAGAGATCACTGACATAAATTCAATAAACCTCTAACAAGAGAAACTTCTGGCCGATAGACACAGACAGACAGGCAGACAGGCAGACAGATAGATAGATACATTTCTTTTATTAGCCACACAGGGCTCAACGAAGATGGGACAAATACAATGTAGAGCTTTTCTTTTTGGGAGGGGGA
>NC_068984.1:13788721-13790470 GCF_001194135.2 Octopus bimaculoides
TAGATAGATAGATAGATAGATAGATAGATAGATAGATAGATAGATAGATAGATAGATAGATAGACCGGTAGAAAGATAGTTAGATAGACTGATAGAAAGATAGATAGACAGACAGATAGAAAGATAGATAGAGAGACAGATAGATAAACCCTTAGATAGACAGAGAGACTAGCAAACAGACAGATAGAGATCGATCGATCGATAGATAGATAAATATAGAGATAGATATATATATAGATAGATAGATAGATAGATAGATAGATAGATAGATAGATAGATAGATAGATAGATAGATAGATAGAGCGGTTTAGATATAAATATTTGTAGACACACACTTTCACAAATCATAAGACTAGAAAACAGAAGCTGCAATTATTTGCTTACATGGCGCTCAGTCTAAGGTTAACAGTATGCATAAAAGGGGGAGAAAAACACACACTATCCCATCCCGAAAATAAAGTATGTTGAGAAAAATCAAAACATATCAACTTGATTATGGCTGGAAGATAAGTCTTTACTCCAAGTAGCTCCCTTTAGCTTCTATCATGGCATCAAGATGGCTCCGGAAACTGGCGCATGCGTTCTTCGCTGTGTCCTTGGGAAGATTTTCGAACACCTTGATCTTCGTCACCTTAATGTTTCAGGTAGAGCAGTTGTGTCCATCAACCTTCCTCCACATATAGTAATCTAAGGTATTACACTCGTAGGAGTTTGAAGGCCAGAAATTGGGGCTGATGAAGTCGTAAAAATTCTCCGACAACCATTTTTGACTCTTTCCGGAGGTATGGCAACAAGGCGAATCTTGCCGTCAGATATAGCAACAACTAGATCCAGCCAGGGATAGACCATATTTTCTACAAGTTTCGCATAATCATCTGAATTAAGCCTAAGGACTTGTTCAAAGTTTTAGGGATAAATTCCAGCATTCGGAGGCATTTAGAACGACAGTTGTGATCCTTCCTGCTGGCCACGGCTTCGTGTTTGCCGCTGAGCATGCTCACCATACGTCATCCTGTCTTTACAAAGTTCACAGAGCATTGGGCAACATCATGGTGTTAGCATTTTGTTAGCCAGCGCCAATCATCCCGATAGAAGTAACTCTTTTCCTTCATGTCAACTAACTTTACTTTTTCTCAACCACAGCTAGGCATTATAGCAAATCTGCCAGCTTGTGTCCTTCTTAGTAGTATTAAAAATGATATGCCATGATATTTCGAAGTATGAAAACTCGTTAAACAAACCATATTGACATGAAATAACTAGCAACAACAAATTTGATCGCCTCAAAAGAACCGACTAATTGTTCCATTCATAATCTTCAAAATTTTAAAGAATCCTAAGCGGTCCTGGTTCATGGTTGCTTAGCTACATTTATATCACTTGATGTCCTAATGAGAGAAATTTATTATCTACTTTATTATATTAATAGAAAGTTCTCTTCAGCTCATAAATAAAGTTAATTGCCGATTGAATTTTGAATATTTTCTTTCGCTTAATACATGTATACACACACAAACACATATATACACATACATGCACACACACACACACACACACATATATATATACATATATATACACACACACATATATATATATATACATATATATACACACATATATATATATATATCCATAATATATATATATGTATATATATATACATGTATATATATACAAATATATATATATATGTATGCATATATGTATATATATATATATATATATATATATTTTTATATATATAAA
>NC_068984.1:13791285-13791972 GCF_001194135.2 Octopus bimaculoides
TATATATATATATATATATATATATATATATATTTAAATTCTCTACGATCTTTCCTCTGTTTCTATGTTTTCTGTAAATACATACGAGTATGATTTGTATAAAGCTAGAGATCTACTCAAGACCGAGTCACCTATATCGATCAGCAGTAGTCACTTGCCCTAGAGAGATTTCGTGTAAACTATGTTGTTGCACTCGACAACAACAATTCATTCCATCTACTATTATATGCAAAATATGTTGAAACTGATAAATTCCAAAACTACAGTTCAAAATATTTAAGAACACAAATATAACGCATTTATCAAAACTAGATTGTAGTTTACTCAAAAGAAACTCCAGCATGAATATGATTAGAAGAGAGATATCTCTGTACAACCAACAAACTATGCAGAAACAAACTGAATCCAAAAGTATGATTAAAGTAAAAAGACTTCCGACATATACTCTTTTTACTCTTTTACTTGTTTCAGTCATTTGACTGCGGCCATGCTAGAGCACCGCTTTTTGTCGAGCAAATTGACCCCAGCACTTAATCTTTGTAAGCCTAGTACTTATTCTATCGGATTCTTATGCTGAACCGCTAGGTTACGGGGACGTAAACAGACCAGCGTCGGTTGTCAAGCGATGTTGGGGGAACAAACACAGACAGACACACATACACACACACACACACACACACACACACA
>NC_068984.1:13791998-13793972 GCF_001194135.2 Octopus bimaculoides
ATATATATATATATATATATACATATACATATATACCACGGGCTTCTTCTAATTTCCGTCTACCAAATCCACTGACAAGAATTTGGTCGGCCCGAGGCTATAGTAGGAGACACTTGCCCAAGGTGCCACGCAGTGGGACTGAACCCGGAAGCATGTGGTTGCTAAGCAAGCTACTTACCACACAGACACTCCTGCGGCTATCAAAATATTCCGAAAATCATATCAAAACATATCAAAACATTCCGGGAATCCGAAAGGTTACAGATACAGTACGCATACATCAAACCTACTTCAAACAGATTCCAAACACAGCCAAAATAGAAAAAAAGGTAGACTCAGAAGACTTCTCTCCTAAAAACATCAGCTGTCTCACAGCAATACAAGAAAGAAGAACCAGACTTTCCTGTCGAAAATCCCACAAACACACACACACATACACCCTTACAAACACACGAACAAACAAACACACACACACAAACACGCCACGCACAAATCAACACACTCTGGAATCAATGTATACAAATATATACCCAAAGTCGACGAAGAATAAGCATTCTAGCATTAGCGTCAACAAAAGAGACGAAAAAAAAACCCTGAAAATTAAACAAATTTTTAAAATCGTTTTTCACTTTTCTGCTTCTTTCATACATGAATACAATGAAATTAATAAATTGACATACGACACATAAATGTTTATGATGATGCCTGACCTGACCAATTAGCACTTGATAAAGAATTTAATAGGCGCAGCCGTGGCTGTGTGGTTAAGAAGCTCCATTGTAAACACGAGATTTAGTGTTCGTTGCCGCTACACGGCACCTTAGGCGAGTGTTTTCAGCTATAACCCCGGACCAATCAAGGCCTGATTTCAATTTGAAAGACAGTAACATTGGGGAAGCCCGTCGTACGTGTGTGTGTGTGCGCGCGAGCGTGGGTGTGCATCAGTGTGTGCATCCATCTGTGTGTATATCTACACACACACACCCACACACACACACACACACACACACACACATACACTCATACATCTACTTCAATGATGTTTTTATTTCGGCTCTTCCCATGGATTGTTTTGATTCTTTGTTCGTATTTATTGCTTATCATGTGTTTGGGGACCTCGGAAGCATTGAAAGATAAATGTCGAACAACTAAAATGAGTGCTCAAACCCGCATTCGTGGATAAAATTCTTTGTATGTTAAGGCAACCATTGGTTTCATATTAAGAAAATATCTTAAAACCTTAACTATGTGATCGGCTTCAAACATTGTGAAGATATTACTCTTTTTACTCTTTTATTTGTTAGTCATTTAACAGCGGCCATGCTGGAGCACCGCCTTCAGTCGAACGAATCGACACACACACACACACACACACACACACACACACATATATATATGTATATGTGTGTGTGTGTGTGTGTATTTAAATATGTATATATATATATATATGTGTGTGTGTGGGTCTGTGTGTGTGTGTGTATGTGTGTGTGTGTGTATATATATATAGACATATACGACAGACTTTTCTCTCAAATTCCGTCTACTAAATCAAGTCACAAGGTTTTGGTCGCTACAAGGCTATAGTAGAAGACACTTGCCGAAGGTGCGTGCAGTGGGACTGAACCCGGGACGATGTGGTTGGTAAGCATGCTATTTACCACACAACCACTCCTGAGACTACATGCGTGCGTTTGTGTGTGTGCGTATGTGTATATGTGTATATATATTTGAAAAAATGAGTAGAGATGGCCTTTTTTTGGTGGTGGAAAGGGGGCTAATTAATATTTTAATCATAATGATAATGCTTACAGTGGGTTACTATTGATATAGACTTTCAAGCTTCAAGCAGACGTTTCAAATTGGAAAAATGTATGTTTTACTTTGTATGTCTGTATGTGTATGTGTGTGTGTGTGTGTGTGTAAAGAGAGAGAGGGAGAGAGAGAGGGAGAGAGAGAGAGAGAGAGAGAGAGAGA
>NC_068984.1:13802329-13802927 GCF_001194135.2 Octopus bimaculoides
GGGGGGGGGGTTGTGTGTGTATATACATATTCGAGGGGTTTTAAGAATCTCGTGAAAAGCTTACCTGGAAGCCCAGACTTCCCAGTTCCTTTGCAGGGCTTAGAAAAACTGAAGGGCCACTGTCATAAGTGAGTGAATCTGAAACGTGAATAGGATGAATAAAATCATAATTAACTGTCCTCCTGTATTTTCTGTTACCCAAACACAGGAACTTTTCAGCACTGCCACGTACGTGTATATATGTATATTTACTCGTATATACACGTAAATATGTAAACATATATGTATATATGTTTATATATGCTTACATACATATATCTATATATGTATATGCACACATACATACACACACACAGACACCCACATAAACACACAAATGCATACTTACATACATAGACACATCCATCAATCTATCCATACATACATAGGCGCAGGCATGTTTTTTTTTGTGGAAAGAGGCTTACCTCCCAACCATATGGGTCCGGGTTCAGTCTCATTGCGTGGCACCTGAGGCAAGTATTTTCGATTATAGCCTCGAGCTTTGTGAGTGGAGTTGGTAGACAGAAACTGAAAGAATCCCGTTGTATATGTATATATA
>NC_068984.1:13802937-13805436 GCF_001194135.2 Octopus bimaculoides
GTTCGACTAAAGGCGGTGCTCCAGCATAGCCGCAGTCAAATGACTGACACAAATAAAAGAATAAAAGAATAAAAGAAATTCACCTATCCATCCATCCATCCATCCATCCATCCATCCATCCATCCATACACACATACATATATATACATATATACATAATGGTATATCAATGACCCATTTTTACTTTGTACAACAGCCGTTTATTGTTTTGTTTCCTTAAATATTTCCTTATATTTACTTGTTGTCACTACTATCTGTTTACTCATGTATCTAATTTTCTTCGTTTAGACATTTATCGATATATATGTGTTCCGTATTTGTATATTCATTCATTTAACAAATATACTTATAGATTCAGTTATGAAAACATTTGCGTTTATTTGATGTTTAAAAGGGTAGAAATATAGGCAAACAACAGAAGCAGCACCGAAAGGAAAAAAACAAAAAAAAACAACATAATATCAAGCTAAGAAATGTTAGTACAATCTATTTTATACTAGAATTAGTTGAACAAAATAGTATGAGAATTGTATTAACGCAACGTTGTTATTCATTTATATAATTTTTTTATTTATTTGTCATTGTTCATTTATAAATATTAACTAAAGAATTATTGTTTCGCCGACCGATTGTTTACATCTTGCAGATGATATACATATACATACATACAGACAAATGCACCAACTCATGCACACACACACACACACACACTCTTACTCTTTACTCTTTTACTTGCACCACCTTTTTTAGTCGAGCAAATCGACCCCAGGACTTATTCCTTGTAAGCCTAGTACTTATCCTATCAGTCTCTTTTGTCGAACCGCTAAGTTACGGGGACGTAAACACACCAGCATCGGTTGTCAAACAATGTTAGGGGGGGACAAATACAGACACACAAACACATACACACATACAAACATACATTTGCTTTTTATTATTCTCGTTACATGTTTTCGGGACACGGCAAGCCAACGGTTGTTCTGTCTGTTCACCATCGCTTCGTATTGGAGCTTCCGGCGCGAATGACAAACAGTACAGCATGTCGTTTCCAAATTTCTGGCAGAATGGATTGTGTCATAGTGCTGTTTTTCTGGCAGACGGTGCCCAACTAACTCTGCTATACTGTGTAGTCGACCAAATCAAAAAGAAACAATGCGCATGCACACAATTAAATATATACGGCAAGTTACCCATCGCAACCACCGTATATACGCGCACAAATATGTGTGTGCATATTTATGTATATATCTATTGATGCGTATACTTTTGTGTATCAATGTCTACGTATGAGTCTGTGTCAATCTCTTGACCATGTTCTCCGTACCATTTCAACTCTGTATGATCATTCTGCGCCGCTTTAGCACGTAGATTAATTCCCAACTCATACGAAACAAAAATTAAAACGTTACATGATTAAAACCACAAACGTGTTTGGATAATTAACACTGCCATATTGAGTGACTATAATATTGAATAAGAGTTATCTGAACATCTACTAAATTACACTTAAATTAAAATCATAATCCTGCGTAATAAATTTGTACATCATAGCATTTACAATTAATAACTACTTCAATCGATAAGTACCGAAATGGAATATCCGAGATATTGATTGGTTAACTGCTGTATAGATATAGAACAGTTTCGGAAGATATATATATATATATATCAGTCATTGAATGTGTAATTGTAGCAAGATTGTTCTGTCAAACAGTTTATTACTTGTTACTCCAACATGCATAAAATTAGCAGCACATTAAACTTCAAACATATCAATAATCACAGAGACCACAATCAATACGATAGCCAATATGACGACTGTCATTTGCCCTATCAAATATTTCCTGACAACTAGAAGGACTGAACTTATTGCCCTCGTTTTGGTTATTGAAAAGAAAATTCCAGAGTTTGTTTCAGAATAGTATTCATTTGTCCAATGCAAAACTGTTTACATAAATATATCCTAAAAACAAAGACAGAGGCACTCTTTGTTCTCTATACTATCTCTATATTAAAATAGGCCTAGGAATAGCTGTGAGGTAAGTAGCTTGCTTACGAACCACATGGTTCCGGGTTCAGTCCACTGCGAGACACCTTGGGCAAGTGACTTGTACTATAGCCTCGGGCCGACCAAGACCTTGTGAGTGGATTTGGAAGGGAAGACGGAAATTGAAAGAAGCTTGTCGTATATATATATATATATATATATATATATGTGTGTGTGTGTGTGTGTGTATGTGTATGTATGTTTGTGTGTATATGTTTGTGTGTCTGTGTTTGTTCCCCCAACATCGCTTGATAACCGATGCTGGTGTGTTTACGTTCCCGTAACTTAGCGGTTCGGCTAAAGTGGCCGATGGAATAAGTACTAGGCTTACAAAGAATAAGTGTTGGGGTCGATTTGCTCGACTAAAGGCGGTGCTCCAACATGGCTACACTCAAATGACTAAAACCATTAAAATAGAGTAAAAGAGAGTATATATATATATATATATATAT
>NC_068984.1:13806158-13809954 GCF_001194135.2 Octopus bimaculoides
ATATATATATATATATATACATATACATATATACGACGGGCTTCTTTCAGTTTCCGTCTACCAAATCCACTCAGAAGGCTTTGGTCGGCCCGAAGCTATAGTAGAAGACACTTGCCCAAGGTGCCACGCAGTGGGACTGAACCCAGAACCATGTGGTTGGTAAGCAAGCTACTTACCACACAGCCACTCCTGCTCCATATATATATATTCGTGCTCAATATAAACACCGCACTTTTACAACAGAGAAATACGTGCTTCTATCGATGTGCATAAGGAATCCATAGTTCGACCGATGATACAAATTTCTGGTTGCTGTCCAAATTATCTTTGTTAAATGGAATTATCAAATTTTAAACACTTTAGCACGCTTTATCTCGATCAAGCCACAACAGTTTCGAGTTAGATAAGATGATAACAATTTCTGTCCATGGAAGATGTTGGACGATCAAAGCAACTGAGCAAACATTTAAAACTATCCTAATAAGGTGCATGATGATGTTGATATTTTTAATCACGCTTACACACATACACGCAAACATACACACACGTTCTTTCATTCTTTTACTTGTCTCAGTCACTTGATTGCGGCCATGCTGGAGCACGACCTTTAGTCGAACAAATCAACCCCAGGACTTATTCTTTGTAGGCCTTGTACTTATTCTATCGGAGTCTTTTGTCGAACCACTAGGTACCGGGACGTAATCACACCGGCATCGGTTGTCATGTGACGGTAGGCAGACAAACACACACACACACACACACACACACACACACACACACACACAGATACATACATACATATCCACACACACACACACACACACACATGTACATATATATATATATATATACAAAAGACGTCTCACCAAAGAATATTGCAGCCGAATAAAAAAAAATTGGATTTCAGAACTCTCTGCATTCAATAATGCAGTGGCCCACAATGTGTTTGCAGTGCCAGTACTCATACCATCATTTGGGCTGCTTGATTGGACACTTGATGAGATCCGAGCCATCGATGTGAAAACCCGAAAAATAGTAACAAGCACACATAGTTTCTACACAAACAGTGACGTAGACCGCCTCTACCTAAAACGGCGACAGAGGCCTAAGATCAATCCAAAATGCCTTTCAATGCCGCATCATATCCCTTCGGCAACATCTTTTAACCACCAAGTGTTTAGGTACATCCCTTGACCAAGTTTGCATACATGAGGCTGATAACATCATAAGACTTGGAAGACAGTTCGTTGAACAACATTCTGTGTCTTATAACCTAGAATACGACTCTACCGCAACATATCATCAGATGAAAGAATAAGCTAATATGAGCAAAAGACTATGCATGGATACGTTAGTAGAAACATCCGTGATGATAGTAACATCGATCACCAAAGCAGTTTATCATGGATCAAAAGCCGGATTACTACCTCCCACTCTGAAGGGTAAGCTTTGCATCCCAGGAACAAGAAATATCAACCAAGTACCTGATGCACAAAAAGAATAGAGATGCAGGAAAAGCCTTAAAATGTGACAACCGATGCAGACTTTGTAGAGGTCACACTGAAGATATCATCCACATCACAAGCAGTTGTCCGAAAATGTCATCACTTTATTATCTACCGATGAGACATGATGTTGTAGCTAGGACGCTCTATAATGAAATCCGTCGGAAGGATAATCCCGAGGACAAAGAAATAAGAACCTACAATATGGTAGAAGTTATAACCACTCATAATAAAAAGGAGTAGTGGTGGAATGTCCCAGTGAAGACCTCAATAAAATCTAAGCACAATGAACCTGATATAATGATTTGGGACGGTGAAGAGAAACTGCGCACAGTTGTGGAAATTTGCTGCGCAGCAGATGTTACTATAAAGCTGAAGATCAGTGAAAAAGAGAACGCCTATGCTGAACTATAGAGTAATCTGCAGTTACTCTATCCAGATTACAAGTTCAAGTTTGTAGAAACATACACACATATCCATACATACATACAAACATATAGACAGACATACATACAGACAGACAGACATGTATTCATGCAATACATGCAGACAGACATACATACGGGCACGCATGCATTGCTTATCATGAATAGATATGAACGCGTTTCTGTGAAATTGACTCAGCAATTTTCTAAATGCTATATAATACGGCACAATAATAATACAAGAATCATAAAGGATAATCCTTTCTATTATTGTCATAAGACGTGAAGTTTTGAGGGCGGGACCAGTCGATTACATCTACCCCAGAATTTCACTGTTACTTAATTTATCGATCCCGAAAGGATGAAAGGCAAAACAGACCTTGACGGAGTTTGAACTCAGAACATAAAGACAGACGAACTACAGCTAAGCATTTGGCTCAGCGTGCTGATGACTCTTTTTTTGTTTCTTGTCTAATGTAGTCACAAAGCCTGAAATTTTGGGGGAGGGGGAAGTCCATTAGATCGACCCCAGTACGTAACTGGTACTTAATTTATCGACCCCGAAAGGTTGAAACGCAAAACTGACCTCGGCGGAATTTGACCTCAGAAGGTAGCGACGGGCGAAATACCGCTAAACATTTCGTCCAGAGCGCTGCCTTTTAAGAAGCATAAAGGATAATGCTAAGATTAAGAGACTTAAAATTTAAATTTGTGACTCATCGACACAAATCAATCGCTTCTTACAATATTGGTTTCAAATTTTAGCACAAGGTCAGCAATTTCCGAGGGAAGGGTACGTCGATTACATCGACCTCACTGCTCAACTGGTACTTATTTTATCGACCACCAAATGATGGAAGGCAGAGTTGGCCTCCACGGAATTTGAACCCAGATTATAAAAACCAACGAAATGCGACTCGCCACCTTAGCCACTTCCAATTTTGATGGAACTGTGCAGATCAAAAATAACTCAGAATATATAATGACTTTTCTACCAACAAAAAGTGATAATTTACCTTGTAGTCTCAACTTCCAAATTCCAAATTGTTAGATTCCTATGAAGAAAACCTTCGAAAAGGAAACACGAAAAACTATAAACATGTCGAACAAGACGTTGTTGTCAGAATAAGCATATATTTTCAAAGCCGCATACAGCTTATTGATATTAATTATCAGCTACAGGCACTGTAGCCAAACGGGAAATGCAAATAGACGCATTTAAGATATAAATAGTAACACATTGCCTTCCTGTATTAAAGATGGGTTGCATTCTTCCAAAACAATATGTAAATAAATAGAATGCATTACAAAAAGAAGGCAATAATCCGTTCATAAATAACCGGAATGCTTTTATCTCTAGGTCTTTTGTTTCCTTTTTGTTTATTTGCAGATAAATACATACATACATACATACATACATACATATATGCATACATACATATATCGTGGCGCTCTGTCGGTTACGATGACGAGGGGTTCCAGTTGATCCGATCAACGGAACAGCTTGCTCGTGAAATTAATGTGCAAGTGGCTGAGCACTCCAGAGACACCTGTGCCCTCAACGTAGTTCTCGGGGATATTGAGCGTGACACAGAGTGTGACAAGGCTGGCCCTTTGAAATACAGGTACAACAGAAACAGGAAGAAAGAGTGAGAGAAAGTCGTGGTGAAAGAGTACAGCAGGGTTTGCTACCAACCATTGCCGGAAACTCGTGGGGCTTTAGGTATTTTCGTTGAATAAACACTCAAAACACCCGGTCTGGGAATCGAATCTACCATTCTCCATCAGAGCCAATTAGTGACAGTTGGATTTTTACTTTTTGGCTTTATATTGCGCTAATCGTCTTTGTTATTTGATATATATATA
>NC_068984.1:13813022-13816371 GCF_001194135.2 Octopus bimaculoides
GTGTTTGTGTGTGTGTGTGTGTGTGTGTGTGTGTGAAGGCGAGTGACTTAGGGGTTAGGGTATTCTACTCACGATTTTATGGTCCTGAGTTCAATTCCCAGCGACGCGTTGGTTCCTTGAGCAAGACACTTTATTTCACGTTGCTCCAATCCACTCAGTTGGCAAAACTGAGCAGTACCTGTATTTGAAATGGCCAGCGTTGTCACAAGCTGACGAGATCCACCAAATTCATAGACTATAAAGCATGTGTCTTCAGCACCTTGCTATACGGCGGTGAGACCTGGATTCTTTACGTCAGACAAGAGCGTAGCCCGAAAGCCTTCCATCTGCTCAACCTTCGGAATATTCTCGGGTCAAGTGGAAGGACGGCATCACCAGCAGCGAGATATTTACCCATTTCCAGCTATTAACTACTCTCACACCGCTACTTTGGCAACGCCGTCTCTGCTGTCAGGGACACGTACACCGGATTCCTGATGGTAGGTTACCGAAAAATACACTGTAAGGGGAGCCAGTCTCCGGCAGTCATGCTTGCGGATGGCCAGATCTCCGTTTCAAGGGTATCTGCAAACGTGACATGAAGGCCATGAGTGTGAATACCAAAACCTGGGAGAACATGGCAAAGACCGTTCCTGCTGGAGATAGATGCTGAGTACCGACCCGAGGGAAGGATAAGGTCATATGTGTCAGACAGCAGAGGACAGACGAACCACCAACAAACGACCAACCGACCAACCACATTTGCGACCGTTGCAGTCGTGACTGTCACTCATGCATTTGCCTTGTCAGTCACAAGCGATATTGCAACACCAGTCCAATCCAATCCAAGGCGCATCCATAGTCTTTCGAGACTAACGGATGTCAATCTATGTATGTATGCATATGTATATCTATATCTATCTATATCTATCTATCTATCCATCTATCTATCTATCTATTTATATATATATATATATATATATATATATATATGTATGTATGTATGTATGTATGTGTGTATGTATGTATGTATGTATGTATGTATATGCACACACACACAATATATGCCTACACACGTACGTACACATGCGTGTGCGTGTGTTTGTCCGTGTGTGTATGTGTGTATGTATGTGTGTGAGAGAGAGAGTGTGTGTGTATGTGTGTGTGCTTGTGCGTCTGCATGGTTATAGTGTACCGACGAAAAATTACCAAAATTACGCTTAAACAAGTTCGTCTGTAGTTATTTCATCTCATCTCCTGAATAATGCAGTTTTAGAAACCAGTTTCTCTGCCGTAATTTCTGTTAAAATCCAATTTACCAGCCTTCGTCTCTTTTTTTTTTTATTTAAAAAATTTCCACTGCTGTTCTTGTCTTCCAAATTCCTTTCAAATCTCATTTGGTTCAGTGATTAATAAGATTCTACGGATGAAGAATGCCTTTTGTTGTATGAAGTTAAAAGCTTGGACAATTTAAACTCGATAATATTCGTCTTTGTGGTTAAAGAAAGAGATGTGAAACAATATTGAAAACAATTTTAAATTCTGTTACGTTTCAAACCGACGACAGCAATAGTAAATTATTAAGTAGCAGCCATTGTTAAGCTATATTGTTCAAATTTATGATAGAATATCTCCAATTAACCAGAACAGTGATATAAAATTAACTCAGGGAACAATAACTTCTCTTTGGTTTTATTCTAACCTCCATTTTATCACAAATGAATCTTTTTCAAACAGACTTAATATCGATTTAGTTAGATTTAGCTTAATTATGTTGTATAGTTAGTATTTTAATGTATTTTAATTTATTTATATATTTCTCTAATTCGGAAGGTGGATGAAACAATAAAAGTCAGAATAATAGATTTTCCGTTTCCCCTCACATTCTGCATTTTCATGCTTCAGTCTAGTTGAAATGAAACAAATCACTTCATGTATTTTACCCAGGTTTATGATTTATATTTCTTCTTTGACGAGGTCTGTATTGTAAATGTAATTTCAGTTTGAAAAAAAACATCATTCCCCATATGCATTGTAATTAGATCTCCCTCCATTTTAACGATGAGTAAGCAGTTTTTCAATCAACGGAATCATTGCTCGCTGTATTATAAATCTAAGTTTCTGGGTATTGCACATCTACGTATAACATTAGCCCAAATCCTCAAATAATGACATCGTGACACAAACTGGGACAAACACGAACATTTTAAATGTAGATACGATCCACCTGAACAGATACACAGATATGTGTGTGTGTGTTTGTGTGTTTGTGTGTGTGTGTGTGTGTGTGTGTGTGTGTGTGTGTGTGTGTGTGTGTGTGTGTGTGTGTGTGTGTGTGTGTGATGTAGTAATTACACTAGGTCTGTGCCTATGTTTTATGAAACTTTTTTTCATATGTCCCTGCTAGACCTCATGTTTAGTTTGGAGTTTTGGCGTCCCGAGCGTTTCCCACTTTTATCAGAGGCTAATAATGGCTAGTTTTTCCCTCGCTTTGCCGTAACTTGCAAAGCATCGTTAGAATATATTTTTATAATTGATAAAGTACGTCTTTGAAATTATACAGTATTTAAGTGTGGATTTAAAGATCGGAATCCAAATAAATGTGATTTGACGTGTGATGTATTTGTGTGTTGAGACTTGGTTTGTATTCTGCTAACAGGTTCCAGAGTTATTTAACCTATATTTGTTGAATTCTATATAAAATTGTAATACTACCAACTAATTCGACTACGAATAATAAAACTTTTTTCTTAATACATACTTAACCATTATCAAAGTGTTGTACATTCATTTCTGCTGTAAAAGTCGCAGTCATGAAGTGTATAACTTTAGAGTTTCTTTTTCAAATCTATGTATTGTATTCGGAGTCTGAAATACGTTTTATCGTTTGCTAGTTTGTAATTTCGACTTCATTAGAATGTTCTTTATTTTTTGGTGTTTTTGTATGATATGTTGTGCATTATGAATCTGCGATTAGATGTGATATAGCCAGTTTGTCGTTTGAATCTTCTTTCTTTTAATAACATTTTGTTTATCTTTCCTGCAACAAGAGTGTATTTCATTTATTCTTATTTTTTTCGTAGTATAACCAGAGTTTGTTTCACTTTTGTAGTACAATAAATGCGTAGCTGCAAAATGTTTTGGATGTGGGATCCGCTGTATCAAAATGGACGTATTTGTTATTGCCTTGTTCTTTAAATTGCCATGTTGATCTTTGGACCCCAATTTTAAATTAACATGTCTTTTAACGTAAAGTTTCATTATTCAATGAATGAAAGGTTTTTTTTCTATTTTATGTCTATGGTGATGTATATAATTTGATCGCGTTTATATCGGAATTTATTAGTTTTATGTACTGAGGTACAATATG
>NC_068984.1:13816619-13818421 GCF_001194135.2 Octopus bimaculoides
TTGATCGCGTTTATATCGGAATTTATTAGTTTTATGTACTGAGGTACAATATGCTGTTCCTAATTCCCAAGTATATATCAAAATATTGGATGATGTTATGATCTGAATGTATATTTGAGCCACGTTGGATTGCATCTGTGAGGATGGAAATATTTTCATTATCTTCTTTAAGTTCATCAGGTTGATAGACTTAATGCAAAACTGCAAAACTGTAAATGGCCGGGATGTAAATTTTTCTCCCACGAGAGTACCGGACCCCAGTAATCAACTCATTCACATACGTCCAATCAGAGCTCTCCTTGACCTTGTTGTCAAGTTAACAAACACACACTACCAAGTAAACTCATGACGAAGAACG
Organism: Octopus bimaculoides; assembly: GCF_001194135.2. Lineage (NCBI taxonomy): Eukaryota > Metazoa > Mollusca > Cephalopoda > Octopoda > Octopodidae > Octopus > Octopus bimaculoides. Next base: position 13,816,978 of record NC_068984.1, read on the forward strand.
ACCGATCGCCAAGCTATGCCTGATTTTAGAAGGAGACAAGTAATTAGATAGATTTGCATCTATACCTATTATCGGATTTTATTAGGGTCCCATGTGGTAAAGATGTAGATGGGGAAAATGTCGAGGGGAGAGGGTGATGTGTTAGCAACCCTCTCCACTTACTGCTTTAGAAAGTAAACAACAACAAAAATAACTACGCAGAGGCAGCCATGGTTGAAACAAGAACAAGAAAAACAAGCATTCTTAAAAGAAAAACGAAGCATGGTCATTCCTTACGCAAGTGACCTTATCTTATCGCCCATCACTTGTTATGCGCTCATAAATTAGTTTAATAGTTGAGCTCTGATTGGCTGCATGGAAAAGGGTTTCAGAACAGAGGTCTGGAACTGTCATGGAAATTAAAATTTCGTGGCCGGGATGGTCATAGCTGGAATACCTTCGATCACAAGTTTCGTCAGTCGGGCCTTACATGGACCTAAACAACACGAAAAGGAAATCTAGCGTAGTGCTTCCAAGCAAAGGTTTGAGACATTGGATTTTATCGAAGAAGTTGTAGAACTATTTCTGTAGTGTTGTTATCAGAGTTTCCTAAATATATTCGGTTTTCGATAACATCCGTAAAAATATATTATAGAGAAAATGCCTGCAGCTCATACGCAAACATGACCAACTAACGAAATCCACATCGGCTTATGGTGCATAACCTTATGACCTCTGACTTTCTAAGCTACACGATGGGTTTTGGATTTCTACCAGCAGTATATATATGTACAGAATGAGAGAGAGAGGGGGGAGAGAGGGAGAGAGAGACAGAGAGAGAGAGAGAGAAACTGAAGGAAATCATAGAACACAATGTGCTCTCTCCTCCGCTCTCTCTTCGCCCTTTCTCACTTTCACCCACTCTAACTCGGTTACATTTACAGATACTCTTTTCTTCTCCCGTCTCTCTTTTACTCTGTTTCCTATTATGTACTTTTAAATATTATAAAATAATAGGAGGCGTTTAGACGTCCATAATAATGTATGCCGTTACATACATGCACATCTGAAAATGAAATTATCATGTAGCCGTATGAAACGGTATCAGAAATTGCAGCCATTTTATTTCTAAATAATAAGGAGAATAACTGAGAGGAGTTAAAAGAACAAGAAAAGGAACTAAAAAGAAGAAAGGGCGGGAGAGAGAATATAAATTAAATATACCATATTTCAGAAAACTTTATTAGTCAACAAAGAGATTAAGTGTATGCCTATAGCGATATTACGGTGGAATAAGATTTAATACGAAAATTATTAGATGTTTGTAGGTTTGAGTAATTTATTGTGGTGGCCAAGCTTGATTCTCAGTGTAATTTCTTTCCTTAATATTGAGATATATGAATCTATCTATCTATTATCTATTACCTGTCTATATCACTCTCTCTCTCTCTCTCTCTCTCTCTCT
>NC_068984.1:13819323-13820334 GCF_001194135.2 Octopus bimaculoides
GAGAGGGAGAAAGAGAGACACTGAGAGACAGACAGGCAGGCGGACAGACAGAGAAAGAGGAACATACATAGACAAATAGAGGGAAAATATGATAAACCTCAGATGCGGTGTAGAAGATTTGTTCCCGAGACACGCGCCAGCATTAAGGCTGTTGGCATCGTCTGCGCACTGGGTGTTCGTAGATTATATGGATGCTGATCGACAACATTTCTTCAGGGGAATAATTAATTAAATTATGTTAACAATAAAACTAATCCTGAGGTTATCATATCTTTCTTTATGCTTCCTCTCTGTATCATAACTGTAACATAAGTGAATAGGATAGTATCCACATCATTTTATTGGAAGTAAACTCTGATGCTTTATGTGGTTCTGTAACTTTAATAGCAAGAGTCGGGCATCTAACTGTATTCACTGCACATAATTTATTTATTTATGTGTTCCAGTTATGCTGGTGCACCACCGTGAGGTATATATATATTGCGATGGATTTTCTCATCGAAGACGACGTATGAGCGTTCGGTTTTGTCGTATGACCTGCACGAATGATTCGTTCATTGTGATCAAATGTTCGTGCCGCACATTAGCTCACTCTCTTCAGAAAACTGATGTCACCTGCACTGGAGCACTGTCTGCCGCGCATCAAGTGCCGCAGTGATCGCAGAGCAACGTGAGGTGAAGTGTTTTGCTCAAGACATAACGCACCACCCGGTCTAGGAATTGAAAGCACGATTTCACGATCTTCAGTGCAACACCCTTACTACAAAGCCATGCGCCCTTGATGTGTGTGTGTGTATATATATATATATATCGATTTGGGATTTGGTTTGCAAGATTCTTTATGTGAGTTCGTGTGTTGAAGCATATTGTGTTGTGACTGGGGAGAGTCATTCTCTTTTGGTGCCTTATAATATAATACACACACCGGTAAAATTTCCACTTATTTCATTTTTATTTTTTTAATTTATTTTCTTTATTTTTTATCAAAAACAAATAATTGGAAATTTTACC
>NC_068984.1:13820697-13821781 GCF_001194135.2 Octopus bimaculoides
ATATATATATATATGCATGCATGTGTGTGTGTGTGTCTGTGTGGCATTGTCTGTGTGGCATTGTCTGTGTGTCTGTCTCTGTGTGTGCCTGTGGGGGGAGTGTCCTAGGTATGATTTGAAACTGCGCAACGGTAATGGGTTTGTGGTTTGTGAGTTTTAGGGCGTGAAGAACCATCACTTAGCCACTACTATTCCCAGGTCTTCTACTCTGACCCTAAGTAGCAGCACCTATCAACGTTCCAGCTGCGGGTTTTAGCAGCCTAGCATATACGAGACAATGCATCTGAGTGTGGAAATGCAGAACTACTCTTAGTTGGTGTCAGAGCGCGCAGTAAAGCCATTGGAAACGAGGAACCCCTAGCTGTTGGAGAGTATCTTCCTAGCAGATGGACACTCTAATGTAAAGTCCGCGGTTTCATTTGATTACTGACCACATGCATTCAACCTATCAATACGTAGTAATCAGAAATTTAGAGAGTGGTGCAAATGTTTATCCTTATAATCTAATGACGTACAAATGTCCCTTTATGGCAACCTCGTTTAGTATTCCATCTACTGAGAGTCCTATGGCATTGACAGAGTGGCAATGTGTGCAAGCCTAACAAATTGGAAGCGCATATTAAGTTACAACTCTCGCCTGTTTCCTTTGCTTCGAACCATTTGAATCACTGCAGCGAGATTTGAGAGCGATCTGAGCGGTCAAGTACGGAAGTTAGTAATACAAATGATAACGAGGAAGCAGAAGGAAACGGCAGTCAAATGTGAAGTTGGAGCAATTACCAGACACACACGCTTACAAACATACGTACACAAACACACAAACACACACACACATACACATATACATATAGTTAATTCCAATAAACAAACAATTAAAAAGTAGAGAAAAAATAAATGAACGAACCTGAGGACGTGGAGAAGAAATGAATTAATTAGAATCTCGGTGAAGGGGAAGAGTAATTATTAACGTTTCGAGCATAGCTCTTCGTCGCAAACAGGAAAATTCCCGAAAGAAAGGAGGAAAAGATAAGGAAAAATCGAAAACACTCCACGTGCGGTTACATTACTGAAGTATATATACATG
>NC_068984.1:13826285-13832917 GCF_001194135.2 Octopus bimaculoides
ATATATGTGTGTGTGTGTGTGTGTGTGTGTGTATAAATAAGACACGCGCTGGTTCGGTCCTTTATTGTTATTGTTAGTTAATGGGTTAGTTACTTCGTTAACCAATTTATGGATTAGCCGTTTTTTTACTAGTTTTTCAAACTCATATGTCAAACACTTTGGCCAAACTTTTAATCGTTTCAATGTTCAGTATTGTTAGTGTTGTCATTTCTTGGTCAAATAATTATTTAATCGCATTGTTGCAAAGTCTTCAGTGACACGTCTCTCTACTTCCATTTCCTTTGAACTTATGTTCCAGCGTTGGGATTTGTCCGAGATCTGTCCGAGATAAGTATGTGAGGGAGTGTATGTCTGCATGTGCGTGTATTTATCCATAACTGTGCATCCGTATGTGTGTGTATATTTTAAATACTATATCATTTTTCGTATGCATAAGGTAGCGGTTTTCTCTTTGTTTCCTTCGCAAACGCAGACATTCATCCATATAACGTTTCTCTCAAAGACAGTGAAACGATCTTCTTTGTTTGATAAATATTAAATGAACTGGTATCTATCTGTGCGTGAGCATGAACATGCGTATGCGTGCTTGTGTCCATGTGTATATAGGAGGGCATTGGTTGTACGTGTGTGTCTTTGTCTCATATGTGTGTCACTTCATGTGTGTTTGTGTGTACGTGTGTGCTTCTGCATGCATGTTTCCGTATGTGTGCGTATGCGTATATGTGTGTCCATGTGGGCGTGAGGGCATGTCTGTGTCCTTGCTTCTCTTTGCATGTGTGTGTGTGTGTGTATGTGTGCGTATGCGTATCCGTTCGTATGTGCGCGTATGGGCGTATGTGTGTGTACGTCCATGGGTCTTTGTAAGGCCTCTGCCTAATGAGAGTATTTACTATTCAAAACCGGTCGTATTTCGTTTATCAAGACTGACGCTCACATCTGTCGCAGCGATGCGTCATCCGGGTGTCTGGACAGGATTTCTATGCTAATCCGGTTCAGCACACGACCATGTTGTCCTTTGGCATGCTGTTAAAGTATCGACATTTGCCTTACACCCCTGTATTCTCTCCAATGTTCATTTATATGCTCGGCCAAACTTCTCGCCGTTTCACCAATGTATGCAGTCTTTCGGTTTTTTCAACCACCATCCATGCAGTATATTTGGTAAACCACATTTCTGGTTTTGGAGTTGACACCAGGGTTATATTTGCACACTACACAATTCTCCTCTACACACGTGGGTTTTCTGAAGGTGTATATTATTTTCTGAAGGGAGATATTATTGACCTAATGGATCTCCCTGGTTTTTCCATGAGTTTTACGTTCAACCTAGTAGCCTTCAGGATTTTTCTAAATCTGGGGGCTAGTTCCCCGTGTGGTTGTGCTTCTACAAACACCACCCCTTGGAATTTCTCGGCATTGTACCATACGCTCTTTTTGTTCGTTTTATCATAAATTCTCCGTATTTTATTCCACTGCTTACTACGTTACGTAGGTTGTGTTCCATCGGCATCCTTATTCACAAACTCTTCAAATTTCTTGCTAGCCCCACTGTATACTTGAATTCTATATTTCTAGTTGTATCCCAAACATTGTATGTGATACATGAACCCTTGTGTGTGTTTCTGTTTCCGCCAAGTTTTCCACAGGGGGTGGGGTATTTTTTTCATCATTCTAAGTCGACTATTAATATATTAATTTTCACATTGTGTGATGGTGCCGAATTCTTATGGATCACATATTTCGAGGACATGTATCTTTATACATATATATTTGTGTGTGTGTGTGTGTGTGTGTGTGTGTGTGTGTGTGTGTGTGTGTGTGTGTGTGTGCGCGTGTGTCTTTGTGTTTGTCTCCCCACCATCGCTTGACAACCGATGTTGGTGTGTTTATGTGCCCAAAATCTAGAGGTTCGGCAAAAGAAAACCCAGAGAATAAGTACTAGGCTTACAAGGAATAAGTCCTGGGGTCGATTTCGTCGACTAAAGGTGCTGCTCCAGTATGGCCGCAGTCAGATGACTGAAACGTGTAAAGGAGTAAAAGAGTAAGCTCATAATATCGAACAAATTCATAATATTGTTCTATTTCGATGAAACCGTTGTAGTTTAATTACTAGATCGAATTGCAATTTATAACTCAAGAAACATTGTTTATTTTGAAACATTCTAAACAAATTATGCAAATATTTTCTTAAAGAATTTTTTTAAAGGAATACGTCAATGGTTCCTGGTTCATTCCCACAGCGTAGCACCTTGCGCATGTGTCATCTACAATATTTCCGGTCAACCAAAGCATTATGAGGGTTTCTAATAGACAGAAACTAAAGGAAGTCTATCGTGTGTATATATATGTATGTGTGTATATGTGTGTGTGTGTTTGTATACCTGTCTGTCTGTCTTTCGGTTTGTGCTTAGGTCCACGTAACTTTAATGATTCAGCACAAGTAACTCATAGAATATGTACCAGGATTAAAAGAAAGATATTGGGGTCGATTCCTTCCACTAAAATTCTTCAAGATGGTGCCCCAGCATGGCTGCAGTCTAAAATGACTGCAACAAGAAAACGATAAAAAATAAGAATATCGTTTATAACGCTCGTAATATTAACAATCTGTAAACAAGTAAATGTATCACTAAATCTATAATGTGTGAGTGTATGTGCGTGTGTATGCGTGTGTATGTATATCTGTGTGCATGCGTGTGTATAGTTGCGTTTGTTTTACATATATATATATATATATATATGCTTGTCCACTCTAGGCAAAGACCCAAAATCTTGGGAGAGGGGACAGTCGATTCGATCGACTCCAGTGCGCAACTAGTACTAAATTTATCGACGCCGAAAGGATGAAATGCAAAGTCGACCTCGGCGGAATGTGAACTCAGAATGTAAAGACATACCGCTAAGCGTTTCGACCGGCCTGCTAACATTTCTGACAGCTAGCCGCCATTGCTTGCATATATATAGTGTTTTGTAGAAAGCCGAATACCTGTATACAAAGGAGAAACAGAATTCGCAAGGTAAATGTATATAGCGATGTAATTGTACCTCTGCGATGCATTTCCGAGTATATGCTTCAATAAATGCAAGTTTATATAAGTTGTATGTATACACATATTCACACATACATTTGTACACACATACAAACATACTTACCCATATACAAACATATATATATATATATATATATATATATATATAACACGCACACACACCCGTGTGCGTGCGTCTGCGCATGTGTGGATGAGTACATGAGATAAAAAGAGAAAGAGAGACGAGGAAAGTTTAAGAGTTTAAGATGGAATGAAATTGTAGCGTTTGAACGTATACTGATGAAACACTCATAGAGGACTTACATGTGTACACATATAAACACGTGATAGAACCAGCACAGGCGTATATATGTGTGGTGTATGCTCATATATATAAATACACACACACGCGCACGCACACACACACACACATGTATATATACATATATATATAATATATATATAAATATATGTATACGTATATATTTCTACACACACTATATATTTATACGTTATATCGAGATACATGGTACACATATACATATATATACATAAGTGCACATGCACTTACGCACACTAATGTGTCTCTGTGTATTTCAGTTTACATCTGTGCGTACCTGCTGAATAGTATGTGTCTCTATTTAACAAGCTATTTATATATATAACTAGCAGTTTTTGTCTTCGTTCTTCGTGCAGCAGTTTCCATTAAGACGATGTCAATTCAAAGCTCGTCACATATTTGTTTGCATCTGAAATTGCCTCACGATATCTCTCTCCAATATAGACGGCTTACATCGAGATCCGAAGTGGAAAATTCCTGCATTAGAATGAAATGAATGTTGCTGCATAGAATACATACCTAAGGGCGTATATTTGAGAGGGGGATTAAGGGCTGAAGGAAACGTATCGATAAACTGAAGATATTTGCATACTTGTGAATATGTCCGATTTCCGCCATTAATTCACGTGTTCAACTAGATTCGATATGGACAAAAAATTTGAATTTTCATTTGCATTTAGTAAAACTATTCAAGAACTGAATGCATTTATTTTGAATATTTCATAGAATATTGGAAACGTTGTGATGACTTTTCTCTGAAATTCACTCTCGTTTCGTTATTTATGTACATATATTTTTCGCTTATTTACTTTCATGTTTTTCCTTCAATTTCTTTCTTTCAGGTTATATCGATCGCTGTATCAATATTTCTCCTGATGCATGTACTTAAAGGTAGTCTAGCAATTACATTATTATCTTCAACGTAAATGATAATAATAATAATGATAATAACAATAATAATAATAATAATAATAATAATAATAATAATAATAATAATTCTTTATACTGAAGGCGCAATGCCTGAAATTCTGGGGAAGGGGGTAAGTTGAATGCATCGACCCTAGTATCCAGCTGGTATTTAATTTATCGACCTTGAAAAGATGAAGGTAATGTTGACACGCTGGAGACTAACAGTAACTCGAAAATCCTGGGATAGACTACGGCCCGACTTCTGAATGAAGCACCTCATCTGTACCCATACTCATATGGCGGCACATTCAATTTGATGTCAAGCAAGCCAGAATCAATACGAAACTACATGTTGGAAGGACAAGCCACCCAAAAATTCTCCAAACTACGACATCGTACACCCAAAATATTATAGGTCAACAACACGATTATCAACAACCTACAAATCTCTCACATTAGTCATCTATAAGAGGCTAGTAGTACACTTGGAAAACAATAATGTATTACCAAAAGATCAAAAAGAGAGCTGGAGAGGTATGTATGGTTGTAATGAACAGTTTCTGGTAAATCGAGCCATTATAGAGGGCTGTAAGAAGAGAAAGACAGACCTCAACATGACTTGGATCGAGTACCAGAGCACATTCCACAGTGTTCCCCACTCATGGATAATTGACTCTCTCCACGCAAATAATGCAGCCTCAACACTACTAAAATATATCCACCATGCGATAGCAAATTGGAAAATTAGTATAATAATGAAAAATGAATCACAAGCTATTAAAACCTGTCCTATACTCATAAAAGAGGTATTTTCCAAGGAGACTCGCTGTCACCCTTCTTTTCCGCCTTGTAAAAGCCAGCAATGGATCAAAGCTCTGGACTAAAAGCTGTAACAGAAGGACTGATTCTCGCTGCACAAGACCAATACCTGACGACAAACAACTATAAAAGCAAAATAGAATAACGTTCTGGTAAAGTACACACCCGTTTCAGTACGCATCCCAGATACGTACGCGCAAAATTTTCAAAAATCCCAGATTCAAGTTTATCAAAAATTTATTAAGCAGCAACATTGAGGTACATTTAAATAGGCATGTGATATTTTGTGAAGTTTATCGTTTAAACATGTCATGCAAAGTCATCTGACTCAGATTTTTGTTGTTTTTTTTTTTGCGCTTCGCGTCCAATGTCACTCGTCTTATCTTCCTCTGAAAGCGATCGGAGTAGTCTTTTTTTTTCAGGCAGTGTAATCATCCTCTGCTGCAGCTTGTGCATCTGCACATAGCAACTGATCTTAAAAGTTGGCCACGGTGTTTTACAGTTTGTTGAAACCGTTGAAATTGATAATAGCGTCGTCATGGTCACTCTGGTCACATCAGTTTCCCCAGTTATTTATTCAGTCCTGTCATTAACTCCTCAACATCCTCAAAAATCGCCTGTACATAGGCCACATGGTTTTCATCATCGACATGCCTATAGTACTCTAATTCGTCCTTGTTCGTTGCGATATTCAAAGAGTCGAAGCTAAACAAAATTTCGAGTATCCTGCTGATTTCTTCCAACTTTAATAATACATCCTTTTTTGAATGCACCCTTGATTGATGCGGCTGATATTGTATCCCATGCACGCTTCACAGAGTGAGCGACATCGAGCAGATGAGAGGAATTGCCAAAAGCTGCATCCACCGCCCCTCTTTGTAGCCTAGTTATTGGATCTTTCTTGTGGATCTTCGAGTCTTCGTCAACCTCATAAAACTCACGAACATCCTTGAGATACAAATGTTTGTACTTTATTCTTATGGCTGCAGTGATCCCCATATCACATGGCTGTCTCTAACCAGCTGGTGCAGTTAGGTGGAGATGGGGGAAATACAACCTTGACGTTATTCCGTGCAAAAACTTCAAAATGGCCTGGAGCATTGTCCATCAACAAGAAAACGTGGCGTCCCATTCTCATTTTCACTTCCGAAATAAATACTTCGTTGAACCATTTACATCCATCTGCACTTTACTGTGATTAAAGTACTTCAGAGGCCATTCCAGGTTCTCAACCAAATCTGTCCGACGAACGGGAACGTGAAACTCTCAGTAACAGTTTTTGTGATGTTTGCGTAGATTTTGTCAGTGAACAGGTCGCGGTCTCAAAGCGACGAAAATATTTTGACAAATTAAATTTAAATGTTGAAGTGAATCTAACGGATATTGTGTGTTATTTTAAATGGCTTATAAACACCTTCCACGCTGCAATTGTTTTCGTTCCAGCACACGATCTCAGATCAGCTCACTTGCTATGCAAGTACATCTCCGTAATATATATATATATATATATATATATATATATATATATATATATA
>NC_068984.1:13832956-13834191 GCF_001194135.2 Octopus bimaculoides
TATCTTCTGTAAATCATAAATACGAAGCAGATTAGACACAACCTAAAAGTCTCTTTCAGCTGCTCCCCCAAAACTGAGAGAATTCTAGTCAGTACCCCGAGGCTCCCCAACAAAGGTAGGATGCTTAATTAAGCAAGGACTACAACACATACTCAGCAAGTCGTCTATGAAGCTGAGGTAATAACCGACCCTAGTTGCGACAGCAAAAGCTGCAGTTTTCCCAATGACTACTACAGTGGCAAGATTGTCAACAACAATAGCAACACCAAGGTCCCGAACAGAATTAGCAACAGCACTAACGCCAATCCCAGCTTCAACAACTCCAACTCCAACGACGCCAACACCAACACCATCAGCACCAATACCTACAACGACGGTAGCAACAGCGTCAACGCCAACAGAATCTGGAGATGCATCGGATATTCCGGTAGTACGTTCAAAGAACACCTTTTCAACCATAGATCCTCTTTCAGGATCCCAGAAAGGAGATACGCTACGTCCTTCCTTGGCCAATCATGTATGGTGGCTGAAAGACGACGGAACCCCACACGTAATATCATGGAAGCTCCTAGAAACTCCAGGCCCCTACATAAGTGGGACCAATCAGTGAAATTAGAATAAGATTTGCAAATATCTATACTTGAAAATTTTTTAAATGTGATGAAGGTTATTGCGAGACGGGTAAAGATTTACTAACTCAAGATGAATTTTGTACATATATCTGACTTGCTGTCAGATATACGAACTAAATTAAATTTTAATTTATCGTGTTGTAAATGGACTCTATACAGATGTAGCAAAAGAGAAATAAAATCTATAAATACTGGCTAATATATTGTAGGTAAAGTGGCATTGCCTGTGTGCTTGGGTATATGAATTATATTCATGCATTAAACTTAAAGATCAGTGAATTTAATTTGATCTTTATGCTTTGAATATTATTGTATTTCCTTATCTAGAGTCATATACATTTCTAGTTTCCGTACTATTTATATATAAGAGCTACTATATATAGAAGTTTTCTCAATCAATTTTATATGAAAGTTGTTTCAAGTCCATAAATTAAAATTTAATTTGCTTCGACCAACTGACAGCTAGAAAAATTTATTTAAGTTCGTCTGACATAAATAATTCTCAATTTGCATGCAACACTTTTAATGAGCTATTTATGTATACATATCGAAAACATTGTAACTTGTACATTATATATATATATATATGGATATATATATATA
>NC_068984.1:13834632-13836696 GCF_001194135.2 Octopus bimaculoides
TTAAAAGAGTTCCAACTCTGTCTGTTTTTTATGTTTTTTATTTATATTCTTGTAAAATTTATGTGGGATATAGAATATGGAATATATAATATATAATATAAAAAAAGATGGATGGTACAATGAAATGAAGTATTGAATGTCTTATTGAATATATGAAACATGTCTTATTGAATATATGAAATATTGAGTGTTCAATATAAAGGATTAAATATATAAATATATAAAGGCGAATACGTATTTTCTATACCTTGTGGTATTTCATCATGGCCAGTATGACAGACTGTGTCTGTGTGTGTATGTATATAAATATATATATATGTACACACAGATAAACAAAATGATATGCACACACACACACATACACACACACACACACACTCACACACACACACACAACGGGCAAAACAAAATTCTGTCACTAGCGGAATTGTAAATGTTATATAGCAAATGACGTACGCCAAAACTGTCCCCCATTAATTAATGAAAGGAATAGAAAATCCTATTGGCATTTATCGGTGGTTTTCAAGCACAGAGAGAAGAGGATATGAATTAATTATTCTCTCAAGATTAATTTACTTCACAAGGAAGGAACGTGTGATCTTTGTTTGCAGGCTATGTAGACTCATGAATGTATTTCCGTTTAAAAGATCTGATCCACCGTTCTATTACAACAGAAGATTTTACATGTTTCAAAGCGATATCACAGTGCATAGACATTGTACACCTTTGCGTAACCGGTGTCACATAAACTAGTTCCATTCTTGACAGAGCTATCCGGATACTTTCTGTCACATGTGATATGTAATAGATTATTGTAAATATGGCGATAACATATTACAATTAATTTTAGATGAGTCACAAATTAATCGTTATAGTCAACCAAAATACGTGTTGGTTGTCGTATATATCCTTCTCCTACGCAACAAATTCGTTGAAATTTCTTGAAATTCATTTCCGATTTTCATTGAGGGCAACTAACAATAGCTGCAAGGCTTTCAGTGTCTGTCTCCAACTGAGGAGAAAATTTTAATTAAATAAAAAGAATTATGCATTCGAAACTCATTCCAATACTCTTAATTATCCAAATTTATCCAAATTCATGCGGTCGGCTAGTTTGTGTTGTTTCAATTATTTCGTTTTGTCTTTAATTATGCAAATTATACTGGCTAAAAGTTATTTCTATCTTTACAAATCTTACACAGTTGCTCGTTAGTCTTCATTGAATTAAATTGTAGTTTCAGATATAAAAGATCGACACACGCGTCCAAAGCTTTCCCTTCATATGCAATTAAAAATGGAGTCCTTAATAAAAAAAAAAAATTCACTTTCTCCATGTTCCCTCGAATATCGCTTAGAATAAGTGTTAGAGTTTAAATTTCTTTCTTAAGATCTGAAAGAAGTTGCAATCAACTTTGGTGATTTTTCTAAAGTTCTATGGTACATCACACCATTTGTTTCATACCCTAAGCACAGTCAGTTTTAAGAATTCTTTCCAATGGTTGTATTGCAATCTTTCAGAATGAACTCTATATAATACTGCTTTGAATATTATCTTCGGTTTCTCATGGATACACCTTTAAATCTTCGAAGACAGATACATTTGAATGAACACATAGAGAAATGTGCAGGAAATCTCCAACCAAATGTCACAGTTTTCCCATCTACCAGTGCAAAGAAACAATTTCTGTACAAGAACGTTAAAATAAAGAAAATTTATTTATCGCAAAATACAGAACGCGCCTAAATATGAACGTATAACCAACTTTGGTCTCAGTATATATTTTAATTTTTGATCACATATCCATCTCACTAATTTAACTTTTGAGTTTTGTATGTTTATTTATCCCACTCCAAAATTGAGAAATTACTTCCCCTGCCCCGAATGATAACTATCACCAGTTACCTCGCCTTACATTGTTCTACTTGTCAATTCATTCACAAACTCTCATACAGGAACTTGGACTAAAATCTTAAGAAAATACAAAATTACAATACTTTCAATGTCATCATTAGCGAAAACGAAACCGGTCGGCAACCACAATACCCCTTCATTCAGAATATATC
>NC_068984.1:13836706-13839545 GCF_001194135.2 Octopus bimaculoides
ATATATATATATATATATATATATATAATGTTGCATCTAAGGTTACTATTTCCATCTGTTATCTTGATTACCATCACCATCAATATCATTATTAACCAAAAAATGATGATCATCCTCCTTATATCATCACTAACATCTATTCCTTTATAGATCTTTGCCATTTTTTCTAGCCTTAAAATTAAAATATAACAACCACCACTACCAACAACAACAACAATAAAATGCTGGTGAGAAACAGAACCATTGAAAAATGCTAAAGCAACACAAACTTCCCAACTAAACACAAACCCCACAACAAACGCAAGCTCAAGGAAAATCTTTCAAATATGATAACAAGTAATAACTTTTATTGGTGTCATAACATTTGACATGTAGCACAAAAACAACAGCACATTAATGGCCTTTACTTGCTTTTAATATTTTAAGTGTTTTCATTTATTTTTCCTTCGTTTGTCATCTTTACTGCATGCATCCAGATTATTCTCATTTTTCATATTTTTCTGAAAAATCTTCTTTCCACTTATTAATGTTGAAATGTCACCTTTTAACCTTTCGTTTATTGTTATTACGAATCATTTGACATTCAAAAAAATAATAACAAATAAAGGAATAAATAAATAAACAATTACAAATGGCTATTCAGCAAATTAATCTATGTATTTGTCTAACATTACAAACTTCCACCATCAATATCGCTACTACCACGAACACCACCACCACCACCACCACCACCAAAAACAACAATCCTGACTTCATCGCTTTTCCTCTAAAACACCATCGTCTTCATCAGCACCATCAACGACAACAACACCAACGGCACCATCAACAACAGCAATAACACCAATCACGTGGCCACCAGCTTCTCATTTATCCCCTGAGTACAGGCATAATAATCGTCAAAAGTAAAGTCAACATCTTTATACCACTTATAATCTCAGTGAGAAATTATTGTTATAATTATTATTATTATTATTATTATTATTATTATTATTATTATTAAACAGCAGCAGTAACGTTTATTATTTTTATTACATCCCCCACCACACTAGTTTATAAAGGGAAACCTTTTCTATGCAACAGTTAAATATACATACATACACACACAGATGTATGTGTGTGTGTGTGTGTGTGTATACATGTACATATGTATGTATATACAAATACCTATATGTATATATATATTCATAGACATATATATACATATACATATCTACACACACATATATATATATAAATTCATATACATATATACATATATATACACACACACACACACATATATATATATATATATATATATATATATATATGTATGTATGTATGTATGTATGTATGTATGTATGTATATACGTGTATATATATGTATGTGTTTATGCCTGTACGTGCGTATGTATCATTGTTTCATCCTGAAAAAGTCAAACAAATGAACGTCAGAAAATGCAGCGTCGATATCTTTCGCTGTCCCTTAATACTTAATGCTTAATACATTTTAGAAAGTTCAGAGACCACGTCGTGAAAAATCTGATATTCAAACAATTTCACTGGTATTCATATGAAAGATTGATATGTTTTAATATATCTGATGACATTCAATCTTGTTTGTTGCTGTAAGTCATGCCCATCAAAATATGCTTTCTTTTCTTTTGTTTATGGCATGGCTAAATGTCACATTTACTATCGATCGGATAAACTCCTCTTAAATCTATATTGATGGTATTAATAATCCTCAAGAGTACGCCATTGTTCGTGGATTGGTTTCAACTAAAATATGTGACCAGATTCTTGTTCTGCTATTAGTTGATGACACATAATTATTTTAATAACTGTCATGCGTAGGAATCTAGGTTCAACTTCTATGAACGACTAGAATGCATTATTATTATTATTATTATTATTATTATTATTATTATTATTATTATTATTATTATTATTATTATTATTATTATTATCATTATTATTATTATTATTATACTCACCCCCAGGACACTGGGTGTGTCTCTGAAAATGTCTGTAACAAACATGCAGATTGAAAGTAAAATATCATGATTATTATTATTATTACTGAGTGAGAGAGCGGTGCATGCCATCAAAGTGACACTGGGGTAAAATATACGAAGCCCAGTATACCCATCATCACTACCCGTCGGACAAGGATACACCAGGCACATGCATCACAACCATATGTGCGCGACATGGTGATCTCATATCAAAATAAACAGCGCATGACCTCGCAGGTGGGGCCTAGTTAGAATTTTCTTCAGGTCGTGTAGCCCATCCCGCTCAAAATAAGGTGATATCAGGAGACCCCAAAATTGCAGAAATTCAAAAGAGAGTGGTCATTGGAACTGCCCATATCCTACGCAAAATACTGCCTATGTAATCTCAAATTTTAAAACAAACTCATAATTATTTACATTATTTACATTTGACAGATATTTGTCTTCTTCTTGTTTCTGGTTAGCACAAAATTTCGGCTGATATACCCTCCAGCCTTCATCAGATGTCTTGGGTAAATTTCGAACCTGCGTTCTCATTCCTAAGGTATTTTTCGATGTTGTTATTATTATTATTATTATTTTATGTTTGACTTTTGTTTTGCATTTGTACAAGTTGGATCAAAGTCTCACCCAGAGACCTCAAGAGACAACAAGTTAGAAGTTCATGTAGGTGTTATGCCTAGGGTACCATATATTTGGATTTGTACAGTTTTGTTCAAGTGAATGTTTAAGAAACCATAAGAAAATTATGTTTGCTTTAAAATTTGAGATCACATAGACAGTATTTTACGTAGGATATGGGCAGTTCCCATGAGCACTATCTTTTGGACTTCAGCCATTTT
>NC_068984.1:13843613-13849438 GCF_001194135.2 Octopus bimaculoides
GTGTATGCGTAATTATTCAATATATGTACTTACTATTTTGTTCCATTTCTTTTTTTTTATATAGTTTGTAAACTTTCCGGTGTTGGTTTTGCGTGTGTGATCGCACGTGTTTCATTGAGACATCGTGCATAGGAGGTCCTGTGCTTTGTATTGCAGTGAAATTTCATTTTTTAAGAATAAAAAATATTCTTAAAAAAATTATCTTCGTTAAAAGACCGCTTCCTTCAAATCTTCCACCGGTTCTTTTGGCTAATTCCATCGATGTTATTGGATTAGATATGTTTTTGTATAGGGAGCCCGGTGTAGCACATCCATGTTGTTATTCAGCCCGGTGCTCTTAGTCCGGTCACTGCCTGGAATCGAACTCAGAATCTTAGAAGCTGTTAGAAGCTGTGCAAAGACAATAAAATAATAATAATAATAATAATAATAATAATAATAATAATGATAATCCTTTTTACTGGAGGTACAGGCCTTGAAATTTTGAGAGAAGGAGAGAGGGAGTATTGTTTAATTTATTGCTTCAAAAAAAGTTTAAAGGCAAATTTGGCAGCAGCAAAATTTGGAAAAAAATTAAACATTTAAAATTTAATTCAAACTGCTGTAGAAAGATATAAAAACAATTTAATATTTAAGTTAAAATAGTTAAATAATTGTAGGGTAGGAGGAGAATTCATGGTTAACCAATAATTACTACCGGCCTGATAAGTGTGTGTAATGTAAATGTTTAATTAGTAGAAGCGCTAAATGGAGTTTTATGAGTGGACAGAATGTGAAGGAAGAGATGGCGGAGGGAAAAAGTAAAGCGAAAACGAGAGAGAGATAGAAAGATGGAGAAGCGAAAGGTTGGTCGTTAATAAGGAAATATCAGTGGTTGTGTGACGTACGATGAAAAGAAGGGAGTGGAGGAGACAGAAGTGAGGAAAGGTGTAATGACAGAAATTAGGGTGCGGGTTTTGAAGGGAGAGGGAACAGGAAGTAGAGGTGATGATAGAGATATGGTTGGAGTAAAGGATTCAGAGCAAATGTGGACGAGCTTAAAAGCTGATAGCAATGAGTAGAACACACGGGTGATGAGTAGCGAATATTGATAGGAAATCAGGTGAGAATGGGAACTGAATGGTGAGGCGGGAGAAAGTTCAAGGATGGGGTATTATTATAAATTTAGTGGTGCCTGTTAAAGGAATGTGGTATGGATGGACAGAAGAGAAGGTCGGCAAGGTAGAAAACTGGCGGCACAGAAAGCATCAGATTATTTGTTTTGAATCTCTATTCTCTAAGTTCAAATCCTGTTCAAGTCAACTTTGAGTTTCACTATCGCAACTTCGATATAAAAGTGACAATCGACGGCTGCGGATTGGCGGATATGTAAGACTGCAGGACTGGATGCTTTGCAATATTTATTCCACTATAAGGTGGCGAGCTGACAGAAACGTTAACACGCCGGACGAAATGCTTAGCAGTATTTCGTCTGTCTTTACGTTCTGAGTTCAAATTCCGCCGAGGTCGACTTTGGCCTTCGTCCTTTCGGGTTCGATAAATTACGTACGAGTTGCGTACTGGAATCGATCTAATCGACTAGCCCCCACCCCCAAAATCTCGGGCCTTGTGTCTAGATTAGAAAAGAATACTTATTCCTCTATAAGACAGCGGGCTGATAGAAACGTTAGCACTCTGGGCGAAATGCTTAGCGGTAATTCGTCTGTCTTTACGTTCTGAGTTCAAATTCCGCCGAGGTCGACTTTGTCTTTCCTCCTTTGGAGCGATAAATTAAGTACCAGTTTCTCACTTGGGTCGATCTAATCGACTGGCCCGCTCTCCCAAAATTTCGGACTTCTGCCTAAAGTAGTAAAGAATATTTATTCCACTCTTTACGCTCTGTTTAAAATTCCTGCTTTGTTGGTAAACTTCACTCTTCACCTTATTATTTACCACTATTTGGCGCAATCGAGTGTTTTAGCGGCGTCGAATATATTGTAAGCATTCGGTCAGATTTCTACTCTGGAAACATCAGTCTTTCACCATTCCCTCGTTTTCTTTTTTCTGTTTTGTCTCTACAATGAGTCGTTTTAGGCACTGCCTTTCAATCTGACGGAACTATATGTATAAAAAAAAAAAGGCTGCATGTATCCAGCTACTCGAGACAGCTGCAAAAATTTTGTGAACGTATATTATGATATACTTTAATGACTTATTTATACATCTGTGTTAAGTTATTGGATATAGCAATTTACATGTTAAACGCATTCCTGGAGCTGGTATGCAAACATTAATGACTTGTAGGTACGTGGTATTTCATTATGCAACCATATTATACTATAAAGAATATTAAATGGGGTTTTTTATGAGCCAATACTACGTTCTACTACGTTAGCAGTGCTCTTTACATTATTTTGTTAAGCTTATTTCTACAGAAATTATAGCCAGGACTGATTTTTTGCTACTACATTTCGTTTCCAGACGTCAGATATAAAGAAACAAACACGCATATACACTCCTTACCCATTTTTGTCTTGGAGTTCATTGTTTGCCTTCATCTGAGGTCTCGATACGAAATGTTCTAGCAAAAACTGAGTGCTGCCTATAATTCTCAAAGAAAATTATGATTTATTTCGGAACTTTCTCTAAGAATATAATAGGTAATAAGAGGGTTTAAATAAAGTAATGCCATTCATTAAAATTAATGCTAAGGGATATTTAAAGTGGTGCATAATGAGTATCTCAATGTAAACATTAAATCAAAATTAGTGTATCACAAGAAATTAAGGTACTCTAGGATTACAGTTATCTTCTCTTTCAATGTTTTTTTTCATTGAAACCACTGAGTTTTAATGCTGTCTTCTTCTGAAACTCTGTCCCTTCCTCTGTAACTTACAGTTTGCACTAACCATTATATTTACTCAACTTTTCTATCCACTAATTTTCAATTTCTCTAAATATTCTATTCCTGTTTTGCCTCATAGTCTCTCCTCACATAACTGTCAAACGTCTACTCTACTTTTCATATTTTACGACTTTTCCTCACTGATGAATAAAAAATTTAAACACCTACAAAATGTCATCAACATCACATTAGTCATGAATTCATCTAACACACTCACAGATACACGCACACAGAGTTTCCTTACACACCTGTTTTTTTTTTTTCGTTTCTCATATGCTTTCCTTATCTCCATGTTTTTATTGTTTGTTTGATTCTTTCTTCATAACCTCTTTATTCATTTATTTAGATATCTAAAGTTGTCGAAACGTAAAAATTGCGAAACAGCAAACTGTATATTCTCTTCCCATTCATGTTATTTCCAACGTAGAGTTTTAAACGTGCGCACACATACACACACACACACACACACCAATACACACACACATATAAATTATTTTAATATATAACTTTACATAAAAAGAACAAATATTAACATCTGACTCTGGATGTTTGCGTGTGTACCTGCGTGTGTTTTGTGTGTGTTTTGTGTGTGTGTGTGTGTGTGTGTGTGAGTCTGTGTCTCTGCCTGTGCGTGTGTGTTTGATATCAGTACAATGAATAACTTTACGATGAATAAGTGTATAAAACTTTGTATGGTATTATCGATGTTGTTTCGCTACTTGCGGACTCTGAATGAGTAGAATTATGACGGTGAGTCAAAAAGTAATGCCATTTTGTTTAGGACAGGTATAATTACCAACACAGGAATATGTATCATACATCAAAATGAAGCTGGTCCTCCGTGGATCACATCCCTACTTCTCAACATAGTCACCGTTTCTCTCAGTAGCAATATTCCACCTTCGAATGAGAGCATGTATCCCTGCCCCGTAAAATTCTGTTGACTGTTCTTTGAGCCACTTCTTCACTACAGTTTTCACTTCTTCGTCACTGGAATAATTTAGCCTCTTCAGTCTATCATCTATTTTTCTCATGACGAATGTATGTATTTATTTCATTGATCAGCGAAGGGTAAGGCTGCGGAAGCACATGGGTAAATGTATTTTCCTAATTCTGTGTGGAATTATGGTGTATCTTTTTAGGTAGCCTTTAAGGAAGTTTACTTGGCATCCGACTTTAGCACGTTTCTCCGATAGCTTGATTAACTCACTAGCGGTTGCGAAACCGGACTGGCCCAACGTTGAAATAAGACGGTATTGTAGTTCACTGAAAGCATAGTGTATATATATATATAGGTATGTTGCCAACTTAATGTGGCAGCCCCATGATAGGGAAGAATGCTACTGCTATTTAGCTCCAAGAAACACCGTTTCCAGTTGTTCCTGACACATTTTATGTGTCCTTATGTTTTCAAAGAGGGGAAATAAACACCTCTACCCAGCAAAGCCAGCATCCAGAGACTAGTTTCAGAGCTATTGCTCATCATCAGTCTGGAGTAGCATGGCTTGTTAGATGTCGATGCTTATTCACATTTGAAAACATACAGATTTCAAGTGAAATATATTCAGTGATTTACGTTATATGGTAATACTTCGACAATTAGAAAAGCACTCCATCAGCTAAATCAGCAAAGATAATCTTAAATTAAAAATCACAAATCTTACGGATATGTACACAGGGCTTCGTGGTCGAATGAATGAGTACTTCTGCCATTTGTCAAGCTGTAAACAAGGCCGTTTGTCAGTTGTCTTTTGAGCAGATAACGTTTAAACAAGAGATGCTTGTCAAGAAGGCAACAAAGAAAACATAAAGATAATTAACTAAAGAAGATTACTATAATTCGATGTCAAGGAGACGTAAACCGCATGTTAATGGTTTACTATGTGTCCGGTGGTCTGCTTTCATGATGTATTAGTTGAAATGCGTACATAAGAAAAGGTCTCATTCCACGAATTTATGTATTCGTTGGCGTTTCTCAAGCGTTTAAATAGATATAGTTTTTCAGGTGAACACATTGACTATTTTCTAGATCCCTTAACATAGGGTCTAGATTTAGAGGGAATTATCGAAATTGGTTCCTTTGTCTTTAAGTTTCCAGATTAAAGCCAAAAGAGTTGTTGAATGTCACTTATCACGGTACCTAAAATTCGAAATATGGTTGTTGTATCAAGATTCAAATATTCCATCTACAGTCCCGATATAGCGTTTGATATTTCTACGACAATTGACGTAGTTTGAAGAAAGTTGTGCCTCATAAACAACCGAAGATATATCGCACTCCTGTTTCACAGGACATTTAGATTTCTTTCTACAAATGCATCCAGCGCAGGCTTGAGTCGTTCGTTTCTTCTTGATATAAGATTTATTATTAGGAGGACAAGAAAAGGTAACTTTTATTGTGTTTCCATTAAAGATTTTATTGTACCTATTTGTTTTAGAGAGGTGGATATCAACGAAATGCAAGAATCTTTTACTTACATTTGTCCTAACACTAAAGTGAGTGGGTGGGGCGAACCATAAAACTTTCCGATGCCTATTCTTACGACTAGCTGATAGGGAAATCTAATCACATATGCATGTATCTATATATAAATGCTTACGTTTGTTATATATTAGATACAATATACATCGTATTCGTTTATTCGTTTCAGTCATTTGACTGCGGCTAAGTTGGAGCACCACTCTATATGAAATATACATACATATTCTGCCTGTATATTATATATGTATGCATATACACACATACATATGTGTGTGTGTGAGTCTGTGTGTATATATATATACATATATATACATGTAACTTTGATAACTCTGACAGGTTTACGGCCAGTATCGGCCCATGCCATATTTAACTTAATAGCACCAACTGCTGAAGTCTTTTAGTCATATATGGGGCACTATACCCATATATGTATATATATATATATATATATATATATAT
>NC_068984.1:13849838-13851950 GCF_001194135.2 Octopus bimaculoides
TATATATATATATATATTTGTTATGTACAACAAAAGCAATATTAGTTTAAAATAGCAATCCATGTATAATACTTCAAACAAATGCATTGAAGAAGTCTTAAATAACGAATATATATATATATATATATATCAGTTAAAATTTATATGGTACATTCTATGTACCATTTCAATATCTCATACTTTTCTGCTTTTTATCAGTGCCTAATATTGTATCCACTTACAAAAGTTGTACTGCTTCAATATGTCGATTTTGACATGGCTACCTTATTTCCTTTTTTTTTTTTTGTATTACGTAATATCATTTTGCCGATATATTTCCATATCGACATGCTGTCAATGCAGAAATAACATTGACTTTGCGGCTTCATTTGCGGCTTCAATATCTCTACAATTTTTACTTGATAGTTCTATTTTTAATTGCAATGACATATTGAATGATGTGAAACACCGGATATTGTTGAAAGAAATAGTTTAATTTCAGCGAACATAAAACTAACCGCCATACAATCGTATCAATAACATTAACCACTCAGGCATATTTTTGATAACAGCCATTTTGTGTGTACATAGTGTTTTATTACTTCACAAATACAATGTCACAGAATTACGTACAAGGGCTGATAATTCAGTTGCTGGGGAATCGTGCAGTGAGGCTGACTCTGGTAGTTTGTTATCAATATTTCAGATCGTAAACGAATTTTTATTGAGAACGTAATGCATATATTCATGGGTGCAAGCCTGGTAGCGCGGTAAAGAAGGTTGTTTTGCATCTGATTGGTTTCTGGTTAAGACCTACCGGGCAGCACTTTGGTCAAGTGTAGAGCTGGCTAACATGAGGCCTGCGGGCCACATGCTGCCCACCGACTTTTATCTTGCGGCCCAGTTGATTCTTTCCTGAAATGGGCTTATTTAAACAAATATTTTATCAAAAATTGAAGATTATGATGAAAAGTAAAAAAAAAAAAAGATACTACTGTATTTGCAACGATGATATTTCATTTTGAATCAACGCTCATTCATTCATTATTGTAATAATAGCAAGAGAAAGCAAAATGCCTTCAATTCTCTCAGAATACAAGTGACTCTCAAAAAACTTTCTGTGATTAAAGTGGCCCACAATATAATTCGAGTTGGCCAGTCTTGGTCAAGCGTCTTCTACAGTAGCTCTGAGTTGATCAAAACCTTGTTAGTGAATCTGCTAGACAGAAGATGTGTTGAGTCCTGTTGTACACACACACTTGTCTCCGTGTGTGCGTATGCGTGCGCGTATGTCTGTGAGTGTGTGCGTGTGTATGTTATGTATGTGTGCGTGTGTGTGCGTGTATGTGCTTGCATGTGTGTGCGTGCGTATGTGTGTGTATGGGTGGGGTGTATGTGTATGGGTGGAGTGTATGTGTGGTATGTGCGTGCCTTGTGTTTCTCTAAGTCTTTGTTTGAACCGCTCACCGCTTGACAACCGACGTTGATCACTTAACGTTCTCGTAAATTAGCGGTTCGGCAACTGAGCCGATAGAGTAATTACCATACTAAAAAAAATACTACCCCGAACCAATTTATTGGACTACACCTATTAAGATATTGCTCCAGCACGGCCACATTCCAATAACAAAAAAAAAGAAAAACTAAAAATAACAAAAAAAAACATACATACATGGTTGATTCGAACCGTTATACGAATATGATCATCAATGACCAGTTCTCTTATTTCTGTTTCTGTTTTCGATTTCTTTTCTGTATTTTGTGTGATCATGGGGCCAGCAACAGATTTCGAAGTCGGCAGTTAACCTTCCATTTTGGATGTAGATGGGTTATATTTATTTGTTACAGTTTAATGTTCGTTCTGTACTGCAACCTGTTTGTGTACTTTCATCAGACTTATAAGTCCAGATCGGCTGAACAAGTTCCTGCTAGATGGGTCGCATATCACGTTTGCTGGTAATTTAATCCATTGTTAATTAACTACTATTTCATATCATGTTTTTCTATTGGTTTCGAATTTGTTTAGTTTTCATGGCGTAAAATATACAAGAAGTGGGGTAAATTTATTTGCGAAAAATGCTTGAAGGTGGTGCAAAATAAATGTACATGTATGTATATATGTATATATATATA
>NC_068984.1:13853103-13854996 GCF_001194135.2 Octopus bimaculoides
TGTGCCTGTCTGTCTAATTTAGTCTGCATTTTGAAAATAGTAGTTTCTTTAATAGACGTTCTTACATTTTCCGAAATCTTATAGAAAATTGTCCTACTCTCAATTACTGATTTTCTGTCCAGCAATACTCTGTATCAAGAATTATAACGACTTGTGATGGCTCCGTTTTGCAAATACAACTGATGTGAATGTGTTTTGCTTTTCAGTCCAATTTAATAGTTTGTGGCGTAAAGTATACAGCTTGCTTGTCTATGTTAATTTTTTTTCTAATGCTACGATAAAAAAAAAAAGAAACAAACTTACTCTATAGAATTTTTATAATATTCTGAATTGACATAAGTAAACAACTTCTGATTTTACCAAAATATAATGTCTCCTTTTAGAGAGATAGAATCATCAGATTGAGTAGGTTTAATAATTTCGTTTGGGCCTTATCAGACACGCTTACTGTCTTTAACTGGCCACTGAAAATTTGCTAATAAATCAATATCAGAAGATTATATAGATAGAACAAACTGATTTGCATACGTTAACTTATAGATGTTTTCGATCTAGTTTGGATTCTTTGCCATCAAATTTGAATTCTTTGACATTAAATTTGAATTCTGTGCAATCAAATTTGATAGCAAAGAATAAATATTTGATGCCAAAGAATCCAAACTAGATCGAAAACATCTATATTCTTGGCGATTAGTTTTGTAATGTATTACAGGCAAGTTTTATATTGAAGAAATAATAGTCAAATTTGAAACGTAAATATTGCAGGCGTAGGAGTGGCTGTGTGGTAAGTAGCTTGCTTACGAACAACATGGTTCCGGGGTCAGTCCCACCGTGTGGCACCTAGGTCAAGTGTTTTCTACTATAGTCTTGGGCCGACCAAAGCCTTGTGAGTGGATTTGGTAGACGGAAATTGAAAGAAGCCCGTCTTATATGTGTATATATATATAGATATGTATGTGTGTGTATATGTTTGTGTGTCTATGTCCACCCCAACATCGCTTGACAACAGATGCTGGTGTGTTTACATCTCCGTAACTTAGCGGTTCGGCAAGAGAGACCGAAAGAATAAGTACTAGGCTTACAAAGAATAAGTCCTGGGTTTGATTTGCTCGACTAAAGGCGGTGCTCCAGTATGGCCGCAGTCAAGTGACTGAAACAAGTAAAAGAGAAAGCATGTGTTACCGTATGAATATTTGGCCATGTCAATATTACAGGCAATTTTAAAACGGCGAATTGGAAGAATCGTTACCGTGCCAGACAAAATGCTTAGTAGCATCTCATCCGCTTTCCGTCCCGAGTTTCAATTGCACCGAGGTCGGCTTTGCCTTTCATCCTTTCGGGGTCGATAAAATAAGTACCAATTGGACTCAGCCCCTCTCTCTGAAATTGCTTGCTTTGTGCAAAAAAATTGAAACGTAGGCAAAGCTTTATGAAATTACGGTAAGTATTAGAATATCTCTATGGATGCTTAGCCATCAATCTGCGTGTAGGCATATGTATATTGCTGGTCTTTCATGCAGAGCCTTTGTGGAAAGGAAAACAAATGGAAGGACTGAAAGCGCTGTAATTGTTCTCAACATTTTATTAAATAACCTTCCAACGGTTAAAAACTGTCGTTCATCGGATCACAATGGAATGATTGAAACCGGTCCGTATTTTCCCCATCTACATCGTCACTTCAAGTCGCGCATGCATTATTACGCCTTATAGTCATATAGATTTCATATAAAGCGCAGTGCATCATGTGCATATATAAATTAACATACATACGCATGCATGCGCACACACGCATAGATAGATAGATAGATAGATATGCATGTGCCTTTGTGCGTGCGTATGTGTATACGTGCGTGCGTGTGATGTATGTATATATATATATATATATATATATAT
>NC_068984.1:13856735-13857626 GCF_001194135.2 Octopus bimaculoides
TATATATAGCATATACATATACATATAGATAATTATATATACACACATATTTATATATGTATATGTATATATATATATATATATATATATGTATATGTATATATATGTTACATATATATATATATATATATATATATGTGTGTGTGTGTGTGTGTGTGTGTGTGTGTGTGTGTGTGTGCTATATATATGGGTGTGTTATATATATATAGGCAGACATACATGTGTGTTCCCACGTGCGTCTATAAGTCTATGTGTGTCTACTATATACTATACAGACAGGCACGTATGCAGAAACGCGCATAAAAACGCACATAAGACATACGGAGAAGAATATCCACGCAAATGAAGATTCATAAGATGACATGCATCATCTAAATGCTATCTGATATTGTGCAGACGTATCCAGACAAAATATTTGGTTAATATTGCCCGCTTGTTTAATACCCATATTTATTTATCTTACTATCAATATTGATTAATAATCTCTGAAAGCCGCATGAAGCATCAGAATCGGCCGCTAGAAACCATGCCTGGCAACTAAAAATCATTCAATTATTTACTGATATCGATACCAACATAACATGGTGCCAGGCGCTTTTGAAAGGTTGTGCGTTGCCGTTTATATTTATTGTCTTTTATTTCTTCATGTACTGATAACGGTAAATAATCAACAGCAATGAGATGGTTTCGCCATTCCATATCACCCTAATAAATTATAATATCCCTATACATATATACATATATAAATGCAATAGAAAAATCTATATTTTCTCTACGCACGCACAACGGATCGCACTCCCTAATTCATGTGCTAAGCCTCTATCTGTGAGTATGTGATCATAAATATGCCTTGTTGTAGCACTCATCTGAACGTATATATATATATATATA
>NC_068984.1:13857904-13870665 GCF_001194135.2 Octopus bimaculoides
ATATATATATATATATATGGATATCTCTGTGCCGAGTTCTGTGGTTTTTCTCTTAGTGCCTTAATAGGATTTCAAAGCCTGCCAGAGTAGATAGAACAGTTGATCCCCTCTGGATTGATACATATTAACATACACGTTCCTTTACATATACATACATTTAATCACATACACACACACACACACCTCACAAATGCACACACAACTCACACGCACCCAGCCACACACACAAGTGCTGCTTATATTGTTTTAGCTATTTGTATGTGTTTTTAACATGGTAGAAATATCGTTGAAAATCTTCGCCGTGTGTACTTGCCTGCACGTGCGTTCATATGTGTGTGTGTGTGTCTGAACGCGTTTTTGTGTGTCTGCATATTGACGTTAGTAAATGGACTTGAAGACAATGATCTACTTAAGCTTATCCCTGTAACTGTGCGGATTGTTAGCTTCTAAAGCCACATTAAAACCGTTCGACGTTCGACTGTGGCCTGGATTTCTCTTACAGAAAAACATTCATTTTGCAATGAGTTGCTTTACACTAACCTGATTATCAAAAGAAAGAGTGGAAAAAAACTTCATGTCTTTCAGAATAATTTCTAGCGTATTACACAAGGCCAAGATTTTGAGATGAAAATACAATCGATTCTATCGAACATAGCAATCAACTGCTATATAATATATCGATCTTGGAAAAATGGAAGCTAAGGTAAAATGTCGACATGATTTGGACTCGGAATTTTGAAAGAGTTTAACTAACCACTACTTTGTATCCTTTTTAGATGCTAAACAGTTCGCCAATCGACTATTCCTTGATGAAAAATCATCACTTAAGTAATACGTTGTGAAGTGCAGCATCCTTTTCTCTACTGTGCTACTAGTTATACTCTTTCACTCTTTTACTTGTTTCAGTTATTTGACTGCGGCCATGCTGGAGCACCGCCTTTAGTCGAGCAAATCGACCCCAGGACTTATTCTTTGGAAGCCTAGTACTTATTCTATCGGTCTTTTTTGCCGAACCGCTAGTTTTCGGGGACATAAACACACCACCATCGGTTGTCAAGTGATATTGGGGGGGGGGAGCAAACACAGACACACAGACATATACACACACAAACATACATATATATGTATACATATATAAGACGGGATTCTTTTAGTTTCCATCTACCAAATCCACTCACAAGGTTTTGGTCGGCTCGAGGCTATAGTAGAAGCAGTGGAACTGAACCCGGACCCATGTGGTTGGTAAGCAAGCTACTTACTACATAGCCACTCTTGCGCCTATAAGATACCAAACAAAATCGATAAGAAATCTGGTTCCATAGTCAGAAAATTAGTAGGCAATATAGCTATCATAAAAATGTACGAAGCCAGGAATTAACTCGGTCCTGTTTTCTCTCCATAATTGTAGAATAAGTGTTGTTGCGGTCAGTTTATTTACTTTTCAGAACAAGGCTAAATGTTTACCTTTTTTTTAATTATTATTTTCGTTCTGAAAGTAAACATACCGTAAATCCTCGAGTATAGTCCACCCTTGAGTATAATACGCAGGGGAATTTTAGGGGGCTGTACCTCTGTAAAACCTAAACCTTGTGTATAATACGCACCCCTTCTCTAACTTGAGTCAAGGAAGTCTATATAACGTCCTTGGTTTGTAAACGTATATACAGTAACGTCCTTTATTATTATTGTATATATAACATAATGCAAACGTGTAGCATTTTTGTGCACTTTGTTTTCAGAAAATAAAGTAATAACAGAAATAATGTCAGTAAAAAATAAATATTAAGTAAATCGCCTTTACATATTTATCACTTAGAAAATATTTTTCATTTTTAAGTTCGTATATAGTACGCACTAGAAATTTTGACATTTAAATTTTGGGGAAGATGTGTGGATTATACTCGAGGATTTACGGTAGGTCTATCAGCTTCCCATTTCGAAAATAGGGTGATGCTAATATATTGTGTACAATAAATCAGAGGCGGCGCACATTCTCTTGTGATGAGCGCATAAATCTGTGCTGGCATCCGGTATGCGGAGCTTTTCAACTTGTAACACATACACTTGCAAGGTGTTTGCAAAGCATCTGTATAATAGATCGGAACTATGGTTTTGCCTCTTGTTCGTTTTCTCTCTCTCTCTCTCTTTCTCTCTCTCTATCTCTCTTTTCTCCCTCTCTCTCTCTCTCTCTCTTTGTTTCCTTCCCGCTCTCTCTCTATTTCATTCCTCCCTCTCTTTTTTCTCTCTTTCTCTCTCTCTTTCTCTCTCTTTCACTCACTCTCTTTCTCTCTCCTTGTCTCCTTCCCGTTCTCTCTCTCTTTTACTCTGTCTTTCTCTCACTTTGTCTCCTTCCCGCTCTCTATCTCACTCCTCTCTCTTTTTCTCTCTCTTTCTCTCACTCTCTTTAATTCTCTGTGTCTCCTCCCCCTTCTATGCCCCTCTCTCTCTCACACACACACTCATTTTCTGTCTGTAATCTTCTTCTAATACACACACTCATACCCGCCCCACACACACATCTCTTATTTCTGTTGATCTCCGTTCCATCCTCAATGTTATTCGATTAACATTTCTTCAAATTCCATTCTTTTCCAACAACCAAATATTAATAAAATTACACGATTTTCTTCTCTTTTCTCTTTTAAATTTTTTTCTCATTCATATTTCATATCCCACGACGTTATGAAGTGCAACTTGCTTCATGTTTTCTCTCTTTCTCTCTCTTTTTCTCTTTCTTTCTTTCTTTCTTTCTGTCGTCCTTTCTTTCTTCCTTCCTTTCTTTCTGTCTTCCTTCCTTTCTTCCTTTCTTTCTTCCTTCCTTCCTTTCTTTCTTCCTCTCTTCCTTCCTTTCTTTCTTCCTTCATTCCTTCCTTCCAGTCTTCTTTTCTTCCTTCCTTCCTTTCTTTCCTTCTTTTTTCTTTCTTTCTTCCTTCCTTCCTTTCTTTCTTCCTCTCTTCCTTCCTTTCTTTCTTCCTTCATTCTTTCCTTCCAGTCTTCCTTTCTTCCTTCCTTCCTTTCTTTCCTTCTTTTTTCTTTCTTCCTTTCTTTCTTTCTTCCTTTCTCCCTTCCTTCCTTTCTTCCTTCCTTCCTTTCTTTCTTCATTCCTTATTTTCTTTCTCGCTTTATTTCTTTCATTCATTCTTTCTTTCTTTCTTTACTGAGCACGAACATTAAACATTTTTATATCAAACAATAGAACTGCGCCACTTTCTTCCAATCCGAATTTGGCATCCTCTCCATCCCCTGAAGAGTGCCTTATTATCATCATCCTCATTCTCTTGTTTTTGTATAAACCGCCTCCAACGGTTTACAACAGGCATTTTAAATTCCAACCATTATTACTAACGACATACATACACTCTTTATTCTAAGTAATAAGGGCTTGGATTTTTAGCGCTGCGGAATGTAAATTCCTTGCTAAGGCACAAAGATATTCTTTCATGAAATACTGCCTCGGGGCATTCTGTAAAATTTTGTAAATTATACGCTCTTATCCGAATCTAACAAGACTTGAAAATCGCGTAGAATTTGGTTGTAATATTGATATTTCACTATGCGTGGGAAATAATCATATTCATCGGCAGCATAATGCATTCTGCTTCTCACTACCAATGCTAAATTTACATATAATAGAAAACAACCTTTTTTTTTTAATTAATCGTTATCGAAAGGCGTCTAATGATTCATAACGGTACAGATTTAAAATATTTGAGTTGAAACGAAAGCTCCGTACAAATTTTATTTTAGCCAGAGAAATATATAAGCATACACTAATTTTCATCACTTATCTACATTTTAATATAGCCTTATTAATGTTAAACTTTTAGTAACACATGGACGTGTGATTACTAAAAACATGAAAGGCTCAAGTGGCTTCAAGCAAAATGTTTTGAACACACGCTACTTGCGCGAATGGGTGAAAGAAATTCAGTGATTGTTTTAAACAGGAAAAAAATGACAATTAGAATTTTTTTTAAATGAAAATTTTAAAAGTATCTTGAGTAACATTTCCTTTTAGAAAAGAAAGATATAGGATAATAATTATTGAGGCGTTAAATTCCTATCTAGTTGTACATTTATGTTCAGTAAATTACGTTGATAAAAATATAGATGATAAGAGAATTTAACTATCTTGGTATAATAGTAGTTAAAACCTATATTCGTTTTGTATGTTGTTTTGTTTTCTAGAATTCTCTTCAAATCCCTGATGAATCCGAGATACTTAGAAAACATGTTTTCAAGTGACATTGTTTTCGCAAAACGTCAGTGGTGGTCTTATAACAACTACGGAGTTTAGCTATCCTAAAAAAGCTATTTTTGTTAAGTGAATACACTTGATTTAGAAAGTTTCATGTAATATTCCATCTTTTTGTATGTGTTTGGGTGCGCAGAATCGAATTACTTATTAAACAAAGAAACAACATCTTGGCTGTTAGAATTATTATTAAGTTATGAGTGAAATTAAAACAGTGTGCTTTCCTAACCCATCTAGAAGTTGGACTGTGCGATATGTTATCTTTTAAGCTACTCTTAAGACATTATTTCAACACGATGAATATTCATTAAAAGTTCTTCATTCGCAGAAGTGTCGAAAACATTTAGTTATGCATCAGTAGGTATTCGGCGATATTTTCATTAGGCCTCACATTTGTAAGATTAGATTACTCATTTCATTTTTGGTAACAGTAATAGCGAAGAAAAGTAATCTTTCATATTGAATGGGTGAATGGGAGAAACTTACTATTCTGCTTATTACTGATATTACAGAATCTATTAATAATTATTTGCGTATTCAGTCATAATTATAATTGCTCCGCATTTAATAATAGATAATATTCTACCATAGATGTAATTAACAAGTCTACATATCTCCCATTTAGTTAGATTATTTAACAAGACCATTTATATTAATGTATCCATTATGGTCTGTCAGTTTAAAGCATAGAATCTCAAAGTGAGCACTACCACCCTCCGGTGGGCGTTGAGAAGGTCCAGGTGTACGTTGACGCCTAAGGGGGTGGTAGAGAAAAAGGAGGCGTTGGGAGGAAGGCAGTGGATTGGGGGAACGCGATGAATATATTATAATATTATTATAGTATTGTATACAAATTATATAATATTATATTAAATATCAAATGAATCATCGTATATATAAATTAGTAAAATATAAAATACCTATTTATACATAAAAATAGGAGTTGGGGCGCTGAGGGTATTATGCGGCCATATTTGAAAACCTCTGGTTTAAAGGAAGGATGTTTAGGGTTTTGTTCTATCGTACAAACATAAAGTAGAAAGTATTTTTTCATTCGGAAGACATTCATTTTATTGATGTTAATACGCTTGATTCTTTTCTGTATGAAGTGGTTACTCTGAGTTGAGAATAACATTACAGAATACCCACGTAAAACTGAATAAATCCTCGATCTTACCAGTGTATATATTTATCTGAGAGAAGTATACTCGTTCATTTCTCAGTTCTTCTTTTGTTTATTTCTTCTTTGCTCCCTCTTTTCTTTCCATACCTCTCACTACATATATTACACCGAAAATACCAAATATAATGACATAATCCGATATAGCTTCATACCTAAGTGCATCATATTATTTCCGACATAAATATTTTGTGTTATTGTTTTCGATTGTTACGTTCTTTAATTATGATTTACGTAAGAATGGTGTAATATTTCTGTAAAGTCATTCTAAGCACTGAAGGTATGTTTCTGTAGACGAAACAGTTGGCCTCTTATCATGTCTTCTCGTTTCGGATGTATTCATTATTACATTGAAGGGTGATTGTCTTTAGCCTTTGGTTAACATTATAAAATGCACAAAGGCACACACACATACTGTACAGTATTACACAGTATTTTTATGGTAGATTGCAGTGTAATAAAGCGTGTGTCTATGTGTATGTGTTTGTGCATGCATGTATGCATCTGTGTATGTGTGTTTGTGTGTATGTGTATTTGTGTATGCGTGTGAGTATGTATGCATGCGTATGGGTGTATGACTATGTGTGTGCGCGTGTGTGTAGTTAATATAAAATATAATACGTAGCTCCGAGTGTGTAAGTATGCGTGAGTGCATTTGTGTACGTATAAACACTTGGTTCTTCGTTCGAAAGTGTGAAGACAAGGTGTACTAGTTCATAATATTTGTATATCTGAGTAGAAATGGTGACGAGTGTTTTTCATTATTAATTAATGAGAGACGAAGGTGTTCGTCCAGACTGCTTACAGGATGATGTAGTTAATTATTAATGTGAATTGCTGTAATGACCTCTGTAGGAAGTATATCGGCAAGTAAGTAAATCGAGAGGTTTCCAACTTCGGGGTGATACGATGAACGAAACGTTTAGCGCTGAATATGAGAAGTGAGACACTGAATGTGACGAGTGTATCGGGTGTGAAATTTCATGGAAGACGTGTACACTTTGCAGGAAGTGCAATGGTTGACGCTTGTAGGCGGATGGCTGAAATGACGCTTGTAGGAGGATGGATGAAAATTGACATTATATCTATAAGGGAATTTATATTGTTAGAAGTAACAGGAAGAAGACTATTAATATATAAAAGGAATATTGTATGAGACAAAATAAAAATCAGTCAAATGCCAAATTTAGGCAATCAATATACGTAGAAATTTCGTATGTCAAATGTCAACAACAGACGACATAAGTGACTTTTTTTTTCGTTCCATGGGTTGAATATATGAGTGGAGTGTGACATTGCCGAGTAAATCTTCTGTAACTATGGCCATACTAAACTTGTATTCGAGATTTGTGGGAGACTAAATAGATTTACATGGTCAAGAAAAGGTGAAAAACATTGTCACAGGTGCAGAGAACGGATTTGATCCTTAAAAAGAGTGGAAAGAATATATACTAGTGCCGACATGTATCATTTCATGGTATCAACAGGGTCATAGGAACCATTTACTTTTGTTGGGTTGGAGCGATGACAGAAAGTTTTACAGTTTGCATGTATGTATAAGTTAGAAGTGAAACAGACAGAAGGGTAGTTTATGTGTGTTAAGAATAGTTACATAGACAGAAGGGTAGTTTATGTGTGTTAAGGGTTGTTATATTGACAGATGGGTAGTTATATTGTGTGTTTAGAATGACACTGGAACTAAAAGTGACAAACCTTTAGCGGGACTTGGGGCATAGGATGTATGTGAAAACTAAAAAATCTCAGTCGGGAAATATCCAGGAATTCAGAATACAGTTTCAAAGATGAGGTTGCTTGCAGTCTTCCCACTTCGAGAATATGTTTGGTTTCAGAAGAGCTAAATTGTGGAAACATCTGGTGGTTTGAATGCGTCTCCCATTAGTAGATAGAACCTGAATCTTTGCGTTTTCCTATCGTAGTTTTCAGTATAACTGCAAAAGAAACACGTGAATTTCATATTATTCTCAATCATAACTATTGCAGATCAAATCAATACAAGCTACGAGTATGTTCCAAAGAAATATATTTCTTGGTTTAGAGGAATCTGGATGGTGTAGTACAATTGCTAGACAACGGTGAGACGAAGACGAAATGTAGTTGATGTTTTAAATATGAACGATGCGACATTTAGGAAACAGCTAATATCAATAACTTGAATTATACATGTGAATATGTGTCTGAATGACGCATTGCCGATTGTGTGTATAAATATGAATTGCATTTATGAAATATGTTTGCGCATATGCATATGCTTATATAACAATATTATCGTAGTCAGTTGTTTTGTGCAGCAAAAGGTCATCAGCTCACAGCGACAATAATATTGTTACCGTTTCTTTCCATTGTTATTTACTGTTCGGAATGCCTAGACATCCAAACTCCATATTTCCATTTTTTACGAAACTTAAAGTTGTTTCCTATTTGATATCAGTTTATTTTCTTTCATTTTTCACTGTTATTATCCCTTTACTCCTTTACTTTCATCTGAATTTAACAATCACCCATAGAGAATATATCTGTTCATTGAATACATCTCTACTTCATGCTATTTCATATGACTGTGAATATGTTATAAGTTAGCGCCTTATGAAATACTCACAATTTGGAGAGAATAACTAGATAAAAATAATACGAATACGACACATAATTAATAAGAGGGAGATTTATACATTGTATCAGGCCTGGGTTCATTAATGGTATTTTGTTTATACCATGACAAGGAGAAATTAGATTTTTCTTTCAGATGTTTATCAATTGCAGCTCAGCTCACGATTCTGCAAACGTACCCCCTTATTTCTAATTTAAGAACAAAGACAACAACTTTGAGGGTAGTGAGGTAGTCGATACAATTGACTGTACCGTTTGACTACTACTATATTTTATCGACACCAGAAGAATGAATAAGAAAGATGACCGCAACGGTATCTAAACACCGAAAACATACTATGCCACGTTTTCTTCGGACCCCCTAACAATTCTGCTATTCCAACAACAATAATACTAAAACTATCATTTCGACTTTTGCACAACCAACCAATTACATACAACTGCTACTAATAATAATTCTATCAGTTCTATAATCATTATCTAAAAGATGCTGTTTATTTTTCTTATACGAACAAAAATATCCCCTTCAGATAAAAACATTTTCCGCTATTGTAAATTTCGTATATAATAGGAGAGATAAAGTAGAAGAGAATTTCCAGCTTTCCTCCAGGGTCTGGTGTAGTGTAGGTTTGTTATTGATTTTGTGGCTGTACGTGAAGTTCTGCTGATTAATTTTTATATCGATTATTTCCGTTCATTCATTCAGCATAGAACATGAACGTATCTATGAATATATGAATGCCTGTATGACTGGATAGATGCATAGATCTACATACAAGCAATCTGTCATCTTATCATTGCTCCTTCATCACTTTCCCTCTCTCTCTCTCTCTTTGTACATATATATATATATATATATATATATATATATGTGTACGTGTGTGTGTGTGTGTGTGCGCGCGTATACATATACATATGTATGTGTATATATATTTATGTGTCTAAAAGAGTATAACAATCTGCAGTAGCTTATGATCGGCAGCGTATGATAACGAAGAGATGACGGTTATATTGTGTGATTGAGTGAATCATTGTCAAGAAACTGAACGGAGTTTTAAATAAAGTTCATAATGGTTGTGGTTGTAGTAACAGCAATGCACCAGTAGATGTGTTCAGTACTTTAATAAATATGTCAAGTAGCCGGTCGGAGAAGTTCAGCTAATGATCCGATTTTATGATAGTTCTTTACTGAACAGTAAATTGTATTGTTTGGGACGCAATTTTTGAAACGTATATATGTATACGAGATTGCCATAAAAGATTATGAGAGCAAGTTTATTATTGAGAAGGAACTTTTACAGGGATTTTTAGATTTTGTGTATTATTTATGCGCAAGCATGGCTGTCTGGTTAAAAATTTCCTTGCACACTACGTGGTCCTCATTTCGGTCTCATCGCGTGGCATCTTAGGCAAGTGTTTTCCGTTATAATTGTTAACCGGCCAACGCTTTGCGAGTAAATATTGTAAGGCGGATCTGTATGGAAAGCCGTCATGTGTGTGTGTGTATGTGTGTGTATGTGGGGGGGGGGCTGTTTGCGCTTTTAATGCATGAATATGGCTGTGGGTATCTTTGCGTTTGTTCCTCCACCGCTTAACAATCAGATGCCGGTTTGTTCGTTTCTCCACAATTTTGAAGTTACGCAAGATAGACGGATGAAATAAATATTTTAAAAGAACATAAGTACTGGCATCGATGTGATCGATTAAACTCTTCAAGGCACTCTACCATCATGGCTGCAGTTCCATGATTAAAATAAATATAAAATAATAAGAGAGTAACAAGATTCTAATCTTACCTGTGTATTTCTTGCGCGTAGTGATCGTGCATTTTAACACATGAACAAGTGACAGCGGGATTTCATGTCATAGTTAATGAAATATTAGACTGTATCCACAGAATATTGCAACTCTGACAAAATGTTTTGTTGTCGAGTTAGAGCTATCCCTGCATAAGGAGGGTTAAACCAGATAACTGGAGTACTATCAACTCCACCTCATTCCATGCGGTAGATGTTAAAGCAAGTAATTCATTATCGTTGTAAATTATAATGGACAACATAATCGAATCTTGAGGTAGAAAACTACTAATTGAATATGCATCCGCAAAACACTTGTTTATGATGTAACAGACTTGATAAGATCTGTCCCTTAACCCTTCCACCTAAGTTAAAAGTTAAATTATTTAGAACACTGACTGAGCCGGTCCTTCTTTATGGATCAGAGACCTAGACCTTATCGGCTCTCTTAGAAAACATCTTGATCGAACATATAACAACCTCTTTGGAAAGATACCGGACATCTGTTGGAGATCAAACCAAACACTTAGTAACACATACGGAAATCTAACGTCAATATCTCTCAAGCTAAAGCAGAAACGACTGCAATTTGCTGGCCACCGTCAACGAGCAGAGAAAGAGGTTATCACATCTCTGGTCCTGTGGCATCACACTGGAAGTGTTTTCTCTAGGAAACTGACATTTCCAGACACTATATCTCAGGACTCATGGCTGGATATTAGGGATCTGAACACAGCAATGCAGGACCGTGTAGTGTGAAAAGCGATTGTCAATGGAGTTCTGAACAACCATAAGTTGGTAGAAGGATGATGATGATAATTGAGGGTATAGTCCATGTTGAAATGCCAAAAGATGTGTAGAGTTTTTGCAATACTGCGATGTAGCTGACTGATAAAAGACGATAGGTGCATATATGTGAGTTTAGCTTGAGGTACAGAAAAGCCATCTATTAGTTTAAATATTTAGTGATAGCCGGAATAAGACGCATTGCTTTTGTTATAGTCCCAAATAGATTGAGATCTACGAAAACCATGTTGCAGGTAACTGAGAAAGGAGAGATTCAGCCACATGTAAAAGGTGGTTGTCGCTTAAAGAGCTTGATAGAGTAGAAAATGTTAGGATCGAAACGGATCGCCTTCATGGAAAAATGCTCAATGTAAGGTCCAATTTGGTCGCTTTTCTTGATTCTTAAATCTACTAAAATTGACGTGGTCGGAATGAGTGTGTTAGGATTTACCGCGCACTTTCTGCATAATTGTACAAGCACATTTAGAACTAACTAAACAATGAAAGATTGTCGGCGAATACAAGACCGTTGTTTGTGAGACTAGAAATCTGGTGGAACTCAACAGAAGACTTTACCTCTTCTGTGTCTTACATGTTTAGTATCCAACTGTTAGAATGTCTGTATGATAAATGGAGGCGTTAAGTTTGAATATTGTCAAGAAGTTATTATTTTATTGGTTTCAGTATTCTTGAGCTGAAACCTTGCTGGAGGCAGCGCCGCCGAATGGTTTACTGTATTGCATCAATTCCAATAACCTAACACAACTATTATATAAACTTCTATTAACCGACTAGATAATTCCATCTTGGCATAAACATAGTCGCTGTCAGATTTAAACATCACCATCAACCTGAAGTGTCATTTTATGAGTGTGTGTGTATGTGTGCTCGTATGAGTGTGTGCGCGTGTGTGTAAATCGAATGTGGTTTTATTGGGATTATTAAGTCATTTTCAATAGAAGTCGTACATGCAGGATTTCTGTGTCGGTATATACTTTTTAAAGGTAAGATGTATATGTGTGTATACACATTCAGTGGCGGGCCATAAAACAGAGGGTGCGTGGACTCATCAGTCCGTAGACTAGGGTGGCTTTGGGGGAAAATACTAGCCACCCCTTAGCCTCCCTTGCCAGATATATGACGTTGGATAACCACCGAGGCAGATGAGTCCAAGACCAGCAATTTGAAGGTTATTGCGGCCAATGGAAGATCCGCACCACCAGACAACAGATGGGCGTCAACTAGCAAGTGAGCTGCAGCTTCGGGGTAACCGCATCGTCGACCATGCTCATTACACTCTTGTACATCACATGACACTTCGCGTCGAGGCCTAGAGAGGCAAGCTGGGGGGATAGGGACATCAACTGCCTTACTCAGCGTCCAAAGGCGTATTCAAAGCTGAATAAGGCATCAACGTCGAGTTACGATACACAACCGGCGACGACAGATGTCATTACTTCATATCCTGATATTCATGCATATAACAATAAATATAAAAATTATATACGTTACATACAGCATTAACATGAATTCTGAGTAGAATACAACATTGCTCGTTATTCTTTTCAAAAAATAGTTTTGGCACTAACCAATAATGAGATCAGAGCTGCCTCCTCTTGTAAGTAACTGTCTGATGGTTTCCCAAATAAACAAAGAAGCAGTAATTCAATAATTGTATTAAATTATTTCCTTTAATATAGCTCGCTTTCAAAAGAAGAAAACAGACAAATTTATTTCCTGTTAATAACTGCATACATTAACCATTAGCCGGCCGTTTAGGCTGATACCCAAATAAAAATACCAATACATTTCATCAGACGCACAGATACATGGTAGTTATATGTGAAATTGTTTTAACGTACAAGCATATGTCTCAATACTTAAGCTACAACAACAATTGAAAAAGAACACGATTTTCCAAGCAAATAAGCATTCAAAGAAACGCATCGTCCTTATTCGAAAGATACAAAATCACACTACTTTTAACATGAGAAAGGTACAGACTCTCAATCAAATAAACTCGACACAGCAGTGAAATGACATTCATTACCAATTGAATAAACCAGCGAAATATAATAGATTATGTTGTCATATATATATATATATATATATATATATA
>NC_068984.1:13870997-13871760 GCF_001194135.2 Octopus bimaculoides
ATATATATACATATATACATATATATATATATATATATGTCGACAGACCGACAAATAGATAGATAGATAGACAGATAGACAGATATATATATATATAGATAGATAGATAAATACGTTCATGCGCATTCATTTACATTTATTTGAGTATAGGTTTCTTCGAAGTTTCCGTCTGCAAAATTACATTTTTATCACTCTAACTAAACATATACCATGGAAAAAGACCCTAGCATAATATTCCGTTGCGTGAGATCGAACCTTGAATCCAGTTGTAGCAAAATATTCACTGAGAAATCATTGACGCAGTATAATGAAAACGCAACTTAATATTTCTGTATATCGTCGTTTCGTTTATGGGTGTGACATACTTCAAATTGTTACATTCGAATAATTTCATAAATAATTGCGTAATTATAAAGGAACTGTCTTTCATAATAAGCGATATGTGATTAAATTTAGTAAATTACTAATTTTGTAGTTTCGTTTATTCTATTTATATCCATGATGTTAACAACTCGTTGATTTTCACAGCATCGACCCGTAATCGACGGAGAGAAAATATCGATAGTGCGGTAGATAGAAAGATATATATATATATATATACATACATGCATATATATAAATATATATATATATATATATATATATAGTGAGAGAGAGAGAGAGAGAGAGAGAGAGAGACACACACACACACATACTGGGAGACCGCGACAAAGAGATAGATATATGTGTGTGTGCGTGTATGTGCCTGAGTGTATATATGTAT
>NC_068984.1:13871875-13872938 GCF_001194135.2 Octopus bimaculoides
TTATGCCCAAGCAGATTCATAGATTACCACCAGGTCGGTTTGATTTCCCATTAGTTTTTTTACTGTTGTTTTTAGTTTTCTCTTTTATTTACTTCATTATGTGGCTTTATTTTATTTTTCTGCTTTGTTTTCTTTAATTTCTTCTTCTTTTTTTTTAATTTTGTTACGTCTTTGAAACGTGTCATCAAAGAAGAACACGAAATTTTAATTTTTTTTTTTTTTTTTTTTTTCGTTTCAGAAGTAGGTTGCCCGAATCTACTCTGAAGATAGTCAATATCAACAACGTCAGCTAATTAAGATAACAAAACGGCCGTGAAATCAGGAAATCGCAACACCCCGTAAAATCAATCTGTCTGATGCTGATGCTATTTGCGATGAGGAGAGATTTCGAAAATGAAATTTGTCTTTTACGCTTGATTTAACAATTTATAATCAATAAGTTTTTCAAATTCGGAAACCATAACACATCACCAATAATTGAAACCACCGTGATCTGAAGATCTTCATTAACGCATGATATTCGAAAAGTCACACACGCATAGCACATACTAGAAAAATAGAAAATATGGCTGATAGTTATTTGTATGTACAGGCAGACATTTATACACGCAAGCATACTGTCTGCCAGAATACGCATACACAACATAAACGCTAGCTTACACGTATACATTACGCTATCTCCACCATCAATAGCAAAAAATATATATATAATTAATATTTGCTTTCCTGATTTTTTGATAATCATGATAAACATCACAAATAGAGCAAAATATTTCAATAATAGTAAAGTTTTTCTATAGTTAACAGGATAATTTGCCGATAAGTTAGAATGAAAACATTTTTCCTCTTTAATTGTGATCTCAGTGATAAAGGAAAATAATACTCAACATTCGGAATCACTTCTACAATACAATGTATGTCATATAAAAAAAAACATGTGTATATAGATTCATACGTACATACATGCTTACATACATCTATGTATACATACATACATACATACATACATACATACATATATCTGTATATATATATATATATATATATATATATATATATATAT
>NC_068984.1:13873282-13880225 GCF_001194135.2 Octopus bimaculoides
TATATATATATATATATATATATATATATATATATATATATATATATATATATATATATATATATATATATATGTATGTATGTATGTATGTATATATACATATATGTATATGTAAATATATGTATATATATATATATAGTCTATCTCTTCATCTTTAATTTACGCACAATCAAACATCTTTTTTTCTCACCATTTGAAATACTCGCCATTTCTTTCTTTCCTCGGTTCTATTGTTGGGACTAGTCTTTGTCGCTATCCTTACTATAATCATTATGACTATCATCATCGTCATCTTCGTCATCATCATCATCATCATCACCGTCGTATTTTTTGTATTAATATCGTCAACACACCAGCTTTGATCAGTCTCTCGGTCGTTACCAATCTGAGCTGGATGTAGACAACTTACTATACCCTATTTCAATATGTAGACTTCAACATCAGCATCAAGAAAATGATGAAAAATCAGCATCATCATCCTCCTTCTACCCGTCTTTATCCTCCGCTTTCTCTTCATAATATCCTTTTTTATCATCTTCATTCTTATCATCCTCAATCATATTTTCATCATCCACCTGCTCCTCCTCTTCATTATTATTATTATTATTATTATTATTATTATTATTATTATTATTATTATTATTATTATTATTATCATTTTTATTATTTTTATCATAATCATCATTATCATCATCATCGTCATCATCATCATCACCATCATTATTATTATCATTATTATTATTATTATTATTATTATTATTATTATTATTATTATTATTATTATTATTATTATTATTATTATTATTTTTATTAATATTATTATTATTCAGTAGCCTTATTTTTATAACGTGCTTTCACTTCACTACCGAGCGCAGCTCTGTGTGCCTTGGGTATGTGTTGTGGTTTGTTGTAATGCTCTTATAGTTACTGTATTGACAGTGTTTTACATAGGATGTATGCAGTTCCTAGTAGTGCTATTTTCTCTGTGTTATATATACTTGTTAGGACTGGTGTTTTTTTTATGAATATATTTTTTATCATACCTAATGCGTTCATTATGATAGGAATTGTTTCTGTCTTTAGACTCCACATTCGAATTACCTCTATTTCCAGGTCTTTCTACTTTGTAAGTTTCTCCGTTTCTTTTAGAGAAACGTTGTCATCTACTGGTATTGGTACATCAATTAGAAAGCATTTTTTCTTCATGATCTCTGACAAATATATCTGGCCTATTGGCCTTGATTTCTCCTTGTTTTGACATATCCCATAATATTATCATTACTACTACTACTACTACTACTACTACTACTACTACTACTACTACTACTACAAAAAAATTTCAACATAGCATTTTCTTTTTCGCTGAGTCAAGAGAAGGTGCGAATTTTTGAAAGCGAAATTGTGTTTCGCCGTCATTTTCTCCTTCAAAATTTTCATGACCGAACAGTATTAGTAGCAACAACAACAGTAACAGCTAACATAAGAACAACAACAACAATAGTAACGACATCTAAAAGAACTTGTAGATATGAAAAGAGGGGAAATTACCTTTGAAGAACAATGTTAAAACATCTTAACCTACAGCAGCTACATCAATACTGTGAGAAGCATCGTCCCCAGCACCACCAATACCACTACCACAAGCACCACCGATCCGAGCACAGCCTAATTCACACACACAACAGGCAGTGTAGCTATTCCAAAGCGAAAAAATATATACATAACCAATACAGATCTCTGAGAACCACATAAATGAAAATGCTAACAGCAATAACTACATAACATCAACAAATGGCATTCCTTCTCACATGAAATCATCCAAATATTGCTACATAAATACAACACCCAAATTAGCAAATACCCAAAAGGAAGAATAACTTTATGAGCTTCTACGAATAAAAGACTATGGAAAAAACTACTGGCGGAAATAACCATTGTCAGTCGGATGGACGAGACGCCAGTCATCCACAGCCATAAGATAAATGTAAATGCACATGTCCTGAGGTCAGCTTGGACGGAGGGCCATCTGCTCAAAGACTCCATGTCACAAGATATACATGTGGTGGCCATCAGTGACACCAGAGTTTTCGATCCACTAGCTTTCATTCCCATTCTCGGCGGATAAGAAATTTACTCATCTCGAAGTCAACTGAAATTCAGGGGGGGGGGGTGATTCGGAAATGTTTGAATCTCTTTTGTAGATCATAGTCGACGCATAATTCTCAAACCCAAGTGGGATTGTAAGGTTTTTCAGCAGCACTTCGCTCGATTGTTTGGGACGAATGTTGGGCCTAAACGCAAGATGGATGTTGCTGTCTTCCTCGATGACTAGCCGCAACTCTCGGCAAGAGAGTCTGAGTGTTGAGAAAAGCTGATAAGAGCTGCAGAAATACTGAAATTGATGGTTGGATGCGGGAGGAGGGAGCAACTCACCTTGTTTGGATGTTCTGCCCTACGAGACTTACTTTTATATACCAGAATTGTTTGTAACCCGCTTGGCAGATATTTACCGCAACTGGCAGCAGGTCAAGAAGATTGTCAGCTCAGTGAGTCGTATAGCGTTGGCAATGCTAAGAAACGACCCAATAAGAGGTGCCTCATTGACAATTATTGGCCAATATCTCTGCTAGACGTAGATTTTTAACATTTTGATTAAGGTATTAGCAA
Source organism: Octopus bimaculoides (assembly GCF_001194135.2). Classification (NCBI taxonomy): domain Eukaryota; kingdom Metazoa; phylum Mollusca; class Cephalopoda; order Octopoda; family Octopodidae; genus Octopus; species Octopus bimaculoides. Next base: position 13,875,950 of record NC_068984.1, read on the forward strand.
AGAGGTTGGGTCTTGCTGTCAAGGTTCTGATTGCTGATGCACAAACATGAAACATCCAAACCAGCTCTAACCGAGATAACCTCCGCATCATATAGATGCATCATATAGAGTGGTAATGAACTTGGCAGTTTAGATTAATCAAACTCTTCCGATAGGGGAGGGAAACAGCACTTGGCGGCCGTTTTCATTGTGGCTGGTTTCGGCCCCGTCTTCTACGTTTCTGGTCTATGATTCGAGTGAATGATTACCTTCGGAAACATTCAGCATCATACGCTCGGTGCTTCAAGATTGCCCCTCTTGTCTTTTCTGTATGCACTAACTCCACTGCCATTAGTTCAGAAGTAAGTGACGTTGAGGTGCACACCGCGCAAACGGGGATGTGGAAGAATTGTGTTAGCATACGCGAATGAGGTCAGTCATGGTGTCGGATGATCAGTTTTGTTCTGAAGGAATACGAAGTCGTAACAGGAGCAAAAACTGACCAAGCAAAGTCAGTAGGTTTATAGCTCGGCCTTTTCAGAATCAGGCTCATACTGTCCAACAGCGTCGTGGGACGCTGGACCGAAGGACCGGTTAACTTGCCCAGGCTCTGGTTTAATCCAGACATCCAAGTGGGGAAGAACTGAGGCGAGCTGAAGAGAAAGGTAGCCAAACTCTCACCCGAAGATAAAGCCTTCCTCGAAAAATCGAGTAGAGATGTTGAACGGACGCATCACATCCGTGACATAGTACCAACTGACTGTTCTAACTTATTGTAGTTCATGCCTGACCAGACTGGAGCACCATCTCTTGGGCTTTCTGTGGATGGGACTCACTCCGCTTCTCAGGTGCTCCATTTGTTTTCAACACACTAAGTTGAACACTGGACATGAATGGAATGCGCAGAGCCCGAGGCATCTCCATGGTTTCCTTGACAGTGAACCTGTATTATCGCCGTTTATCAGATTAGCTTTCCCGTATCTTGTCCCGTTGACTGAGAAGTTGACCTGGGTTAAGCGGAGAGAGAGGCAGGGCGCGCGGCATTAGAATACTCACATGTCTATGCCAATTAGGCGATGCAGTCGGTGGAATATCCATTTTCGTGTTCTATAAAGTTTTACTAGCAGACAGGAGTGTCGACGTTCTCTGTCACATTGTGAGCGTTGGTTAGAAGCAACTGACTTGTCTCTTTTGGGGAATATTTGAACCGCAGCCCATAGATAATATTCGGATGTTTTGGTCTGCCAGTGCTACCCGAAGATTTTGCTGCTTTGAGATAAACTCTACAAGAATGGAAATACCGTCGATCGAGTCTGCTCGATATGCGCGCAGAGTAACGAAATTCTTCTGCGTGCACTCATCCAGTGCCTGAGCATTGCTCGACTTGTGGATTTATGTCGACCACCTGTAATCGCAAGTAGAACAGATCCGGATTTGGGAGTCAATCGTGATAAATTTTCGGCCCCCTTATTTTGACCGGGGATGGCAGAAAGTATGTATCTGCCTAGTGGCCTTTGCGCAAGATATTGTATGGTATAGCAGATTAAAAGGACTGAAACCAGACACTTTCCACTTTGGCCAAGCCCTCATCAACTTTCTCAAATGAAATCGGGGACGGAAATTGAGAAAGAATTGCTGCCTTTCAGCAAATGTGTTGAAAATTGGATAAATTTGACAAAGATTGCTGAAGCGAATGAGTCTGTTCTGAAAATGTAGCTTTAGCTTGAGAGAGGGGGATGAAGAGAAGGCATATGCCCTAATTGTCGGAGTGATCGTGGTTTTGTGAGGCTTAGCACGATGAACCAATGGAAGCCTCCATACTTTGGGGAATTTTAAACTTTTATTTATTCTAATCTTTTCCTTTGTTGTTGTTTTTCGTATTCTTTTGCATAGACGCCCTCCTGAAACATTTCATTACATCATCATACCATAATGGCATTGTTCCGTAGACTCCTTTGTGTTTCTGTGAACCATTAGTAGTTAAAGAAATCATCACCACCATCTTCTTCGTTTTCATCATCTTCTTTCTCCCTTCCTTCCCATACATCTTATTCCTTTCCTCTCCTTCTACTCCCCTCCTCTTAGCCACCCCTTTCTCCTCCTCATCGTTATCATCATCGTCACCATCATCATCATCATCATCATGGGACCACCTTCGGCATTATTGTTCTCCTTCACCACCACTTTCTGCTGCTGCTGCTGCACCTCTTCCACCTCCTCTTCCACCTCCTTTTCCACTTTCTCTTCCACATCCCCTTCCACCTCCTGTTCCTCATTATTATTATTAAGTGAGAAAGCAGTGCATGCCATCAAAGTGACACTGGGGTACAATATACGAAGCCCATTATACCCATCATGATAAGGGTACACCAGGCACATAAATTGAGTACCAGTCGCGTACTGATTCGATCTTATCGACTGGCCCCTCTCACCGCAAATTCCGGGTCCTGTGTCTAGAGTAGAAAAGATCATCATCATCATCATCATCATCACCACCACTACCATCATCATCATCATCATCATCATTATTATTATTATTATTATTATTATTATTATTAAGGCAGCGAGCTGGCAGAATATTTAGCACGCCGGGCAAAATGTTTAGCAGCATTTCGTCCGTCTTTACGTTCTTGGTTCAAATTCCGCCGAGGTCGACTTTTCCTTTTCTTTTTGGGGGTCCATAAATTAAATACCAGTGGAGTACTATGGTCGATGTAATCGATTAGTCTCCTGCACCAAAATTTCAGGCCCATGCCTTGTGTAGAATGGATTATCATAATTATTTTTACCATCAACATCCTAGTTACTAGAATTTCATTTGACATTAATATTAATTTCATTCAATTATATATATGCGGCAGCTTTCAAATCTGGTAAGTAGTGGGAGGAGAATAAAATTTATTTCTAGTCTCAGTACACCAAACGTTCTTTCTTTCCGACGCTTAAAACGCTAAGCAAAGCAGATTTCTTTCGTTGGTTGTTAATATTGAAATGTTTTGTTGTTACTATTATATTTCTGAAACACAATAGAAGAGTTTGAAGTTAATTGTTGATTTATTTTATTCTGTAACTTTGAGGGCAAATTCTATTGATATTTCTCCGACAAGATTTATCACTTCATAACATAATTCAGTAATTCAACCATTGAATGAGGAGAGAAAAATTTAATGCTCCAGTGTATTGGTGTTGAAACTATTAACTTGTTCGATGGTATATTCTTCATAGTCTACAGTTTGCCTTATAGATTTAACCGTATCGCTCGTCTGTACTTAAAGTTAAACGTGCTTTAAGCGCAATCACGCCCCACCATGGCAAATAACTGTACAGTAGAACCTCAGTTTACGAACAACTCTGGTCACGAATAAATCGTACTTTATCTCCTGTTTTTTTATATTCATTTAATATAGTAGTATCCCGGTTTACGAACGACTCTAATCACGAATAAATCGTGCTTTATATCTATCTATCTATCTATCTATCTATCTGTCTATCTATCTATCTATCTATCTATCTATCTATCTATCTTTCTCTCTCTCTCTCTCTCTATATATATATATATATATATATATATATGTATGTATGTATGTATGTATGTATGTATATATGGGGTGAATTCACACGAAAAAAAAACAAAGGACAGGTGGTGTAGACAACATACAGATGTATTAGTTTAACGCTCGGGAAGTGAAAAAGTCTCTAACGTTTCGAACCTACGCTCTTCCACAGAAAGGAACACAGAAAGAAACAGGGAGAGAAAATTGAGAATGTGTAGTGGCTACCGATCTATCATGGCGAATGCCGGATAGAGGGGTCACGCAGGAAACTAGGAAAAAGGGGAGATAATAAAGTAGTGGTGATCCAAACACGAAGGTGCGCGTGCGTGTGTATAAAAGAGCATGTATGTGCATGTGGAAGAGGGCTGGTGATCTTGACGTGTGCGTGTGCATGTGTAGGTGTGTGGATGATGGTGTGGGTGCTTGGAAATGGTCAGTGCTAGTGTGTGCGTCGTGGTGTGATGTGGTGTGGTGAAGTGGTGTTGGGTTGTGGGAGAGGCGAGAGTTCGGAAAGCAACGGTGGGGTGTGGGTTAGACTGAGGGTAAAGGTGGGGGGGATATGTGGGAGTGGGTGTAATGGGTTGGTTGGGTGGGATGGATGGAATGTATAGTGGTCTCTTCCCAAAGGTTAGTGTCTTTCGACTTTTTGAAAAGGTTATTTTCTCAATCTTAACTCTTTGAGAAAAATCTTCTCTCCAAATATTATAACTGTATCAAGGAATTTCCAAAACACGATATATATA
>NC_068984.1:13880387-13882484 GCF_001194135.2 Octopus bimaculoides
TATATATATATAACGATATATTCGTCATCAGAGTTGTTCGAAAACGAGGTACGACTGTATATACAAGAGAAGCATTTGTTTGTTTCTTTTCATTTACGGTACTGTAACCTATTTGAAGTCTTTCCTACGTCATACATTATCCCTGCTATATGCACAAGGCCTAAAATTTTGAAGGAGGACACAACTCTATTGCATCACTCCCAGTGATCGACTGATGCTTATTTTATCGACTCCGAAATGATGAAAGGCAACATCGACCTCAGCATAATTTGAACTCTGAACCCAGGGCGTAAAACCAGATGAAATACTGCTAAGTATTTTGTCCAGCGTGCTATCATTCTGCCAGCGCGCAACCTTCACTCTTTACTTATGTCCGTATTGCTAACAATATATATATAACGATCTGTGTGTTAGGAACTTTAGATTAGATATTGGACAACGATGAACTTTTGCCTTCCGTCTCTTTATTTTAACCAGTTTATCTCGTTAATAGTTTATCTCGTTTACTGGTTTCAATCATTGGACAGCGGTCAAGGCTGTGCATCGCCTTCAAGGGTTTTGATTGAACAGATCGTCCACCCCTAGTATTTATATTCTTTTCTTTAAGTCTGCTACACATTCCACCGTTTCTTTTTCCTGCCGAACCGCTAAGTTATGAAGACGTAAACAGACGAACACCAGTTGTGAAACAGTGTTTGGAGATAGGCTGCATATATTCTTTACACCGAATTCGCTCACAAGCCTTGATCCGCTTGAAGCTATAGTAAATGACGCTTGCCTAAGGTGTCGCGCAATGGGACTGAACCCGAAACCAGATGGTTACAAAGCGAGCTTCTATAGCTAATACGACTCGATACCAGTACAAAGTCTTGACTCCATATCTGCCGATACTCTAACGATTTGAAGTAATTTGTTTCATTTGACTCGAGTCGAAAATTCTGGTACCGTGCACTGCTTCTTAGCATAACACGAAATATATCTTCTCTTCGTTTCTGTCTATCACATCTACTCACAAACATTTTGGTCCGACCTTGAGAATCGGTAAGAAACATTTTACAAAAGTGTCATGCAGTGACACAGAAATCGAAACCGCCCAAGAATGCAAAGTGAGTGCTTAACCACACAGCCATTCAATAAATTCTAGATTCGAATATTTCGAAACAATTCCGGTACAGTATTATCTGTTTGTTGCAATCAGTCACCTAGAAAACAATTAATTATTATTCACTTTTATTTTAGTCTAAACTGAATACATCTTCAACATAGAACTTGATTTTTTTTTTTTCTGTAAACAATGCAAAGCAAAACCGTCGTTTTCCCCGCTTTCGCAATTCTTCGGATTCTGTTCTTTTTCCCATCTTTTTCTTTCTATTTCTCCTTCTCCTTTCGTTCATTCTTCTCCTCCTCTTCCTCCCTCATTTTCTTCTCCTCCATCTTCTCTTCCTCTTTTTCTACTTTACTTTCATATTCTTCTCCTCTTTCGTTTTTTCTTTTCTCCGTCTTCTCTTTCTTCTCCTTCTCCATCTTTCTTCTCTTTCAACAACAACTGGTCCCCCATTTTTCATTTACCTTCCTCACGAACCAAATATAACGCAACACAATGTTTTAAGTCTGTACGCTTTCTTCCTCTCCACTTCCTCCTCCTCCTTCGCCTCATTTTTCTTTGTCTCCTCCATCTGCTACTCTTCTCCCTCCTTCCTATTTCTTCTCCCATTACACCTTCTCCTCCTCTATTTTTCTTCTTTACTCGCCTCATTTAATGAAATTCTTTGGGTTTCTACTCAAGACTTAGGCTGTTTCTGAGGGAAATTCCTCCACTATTTTCATCATATTAAGCATCTACTTGGGGTCTCTGTTGTTGAATCAGTGAGTTAGCTATGGGACTGTTACTATTTAGTTAAACAGAGGTACCAGTATTTCAGTAACGGACTGATATAATATTTGTAGGGATTTACTAAATGATTAGTTATAAAGCTCTACAAATTAGGCTGAGCAATGATTTGTCAGGAAGTTTGTTAGTTGAAAACTGTGTGGTACAAGGCCCTCCAATATTTCTAAATACATACATACATACATATATATATATATATATATATA
>NC_068984.1:13882544-13887673 GCF_001194135.2 Octopus bimaculoides
TATATATATTTCTTTATTACCGACAGGGGGCTAAACATAGAGGGGACAAGCAAGGATAGACGTAACGGCAAACGAAATACCGCTAGGCAGCTTGCCGCACTTTTTTATATATATATATATATATATGCAAGCGTGTCTGAGTGGTAAGAAGCTATTTTTTCAACCACAGTTGGCAAGTGTCTTCTACTATAGCCTCGGGTCAACCGAAACCTTGTGAGTGGATTTGGTAGATGGAAATTGTAAGAAGCCCGTCGTGTATGTAACCAATAGAAAAGTAACCAATAGAATAAGTATTAGGCTTACAAGAAATAAGTTATGCGGTCGAATTTTTCGACTAAAGGCGGTGCTCCAGCATGGCCGCAGTTAAATGACTAAAACAAATAAAAGAATATATGTGTGTATGGGTGTATTATTGTGTATGTGTTTATGTCTTGTGTCCATCTCTCGCATCTGTTTCAGAACAGATGTTGGTTTGTTTACTTCCCCGTAACTTAGTGTTTCCATTAAAACAAGACGAAAACGAAAGAATAAGTATGAGTGTTATAAATATGTTCTGGAATCGATCTTTTCGACTAAAGCGTTGAAGGTTGTGCTCCAGCATGACCTTTTTCCAATGATTGAAACAAGTAAAAGATCGTTGGGGGTTGTGAAGATTAGCGTCCGTAGTGACTTTAAAGATTTGACTTCGTTAATAATGAATTTAGAGTTCGAAACACAGGAGTTGTATGTTTTATGCTTTTGTATTTGTTCTCTCTTTACCCTCTTTTACTTGTTTCAGTCATTTGACTGCGGCCATGCTGTAGCAACGCCTTTAGTCGAGCAAATCGACCCCAGGACATATTCTTTGCAAGCCTAGTACTTATTCTATCGGTTTCTTTTGCCGAACCGCTAGAATACGAGGACCTAAACACACCAGCATCGGTTGTCAAGCAATGTTGGGGGGACAAACACATATATATATATACATATACATATATATATACGACGGGCTTCTTTCAGTTTCCGTCTACCAAATCAACTCACAAGGCTTCGGTCGGCCCGAGGCTATAGTAGAAGACACTTACCCAAGGTGCCATGCTGTAGGAATGAACCCATAACTATGTGGTTGGTAAGCAAGCTATTTACCACACAGCCACTCCTGGAGAAAACATTACTATATCCTAATTGAAGAATGTTCCGAAGGTCTATGCTCATAGATTCAGTGAATGTTGCCTGTAGAGGCATTCTGTGGGTGCGAAAATATGTTGCTTGGTATTAATTATCTGCAAAGAAGTGTGAAATGTTAGAAGTCAATGTATATATAGAAGGAAATGTATATCAGATACTACTGGACGTCTGAGCTAGGCCAGAGTAGAAAAATTGTCATTGAAGGGGCCTCCTTTAGCACATGTATACCATGGTGCTGTAAGACAGGAAGTATTTCATTGCCGAAATGAGCCAAGTATGTAGATTATTGGCGTGCAAGCTAACCATGAGTTTCTGGTAATGACATTCGAAGTATTCGCCGATGTCAAGTGTAATAGATTTCCTTTCGATAAAATTCCGGTGAGCAATGTGAGCATTAGCAGACGATAAAGAATAGTAAATATCCTGAAATCTGTTTCAACGACATGCATAATAGTGGTCATTGAAGAGAAAATATGGAGAATCAATTGATTGTTGATAACTGTTTCCATTATATTTAAAATGTTGAGAGTCTATGCGATAGACATCGTTGTGTTTTCTCATGGTAGTCTTGCAGGAACTCATGTGATTTGTGGTGGGTAATTTCCGTCAAACCTGAAGATGGTGTTATTTGCCTATACCACTTTAACAAATCTGCAAGTAAACAATTCGCAGGATTTGGTATAATGAGTGTTGGTTATTATAGAAGGAATGTAAATGGAGACATATTCGTAAAAGAGGAAAGTAACAATATTGAATATTTCTGTTCTGAATCACTCCAACAATAAAAGAGAGAGACAGAGAGTGTAATTTATGGAAATATATACTTTCGGTAAAGATTTCAATAAAGATGTCTACACACCTATTATTAGGTGCAATTTATAAACCAGCTTGACTAATATTCTCAATACACTGATTAACTGTGTTGCTTTCTCCTGTCATGAAGTTGATTCCTATAAGATTCACCCAGTTGTAAATTCCCAGATGTAAAATTCTCTCTAAATAGTTTCAGTTAAGTGCTTGATCTTGCATAAAAAAGACGTAAGCTTTCACTATCTGATTTCCAGTCATATTATTCTCAATCTAAAGTCACTTTCTATTCATGGCCTACGTATTATTATTCTTAACATCATTCTTGTTTAGGTTGATAGATGATGGTATATGTTACAGAGTAAACTTTTCTCGCCATTTTATTCGTTCGCTTATATATTTATTCTCCTCAAATTTTCAAAATTTTCTTACTCAACATTTTCTAATATAAAAGCGAATGGTTCCACGCCTGGCTGACTTGTTAAGAAGCTCGATTCACAACTATGTGGTCTCTGGTTCGATCCTTGTGCGTGACATCTTATCATGTTGCCCTAAAGTTTGTGGAGAAATTAACATAGACGGAACCTGTGGAAGACCATCGGAAAGTGCTGCGTCTGTAATTCAAGGTTCCAAACTTATCACGCACGTGTAACGCTGATTCGATTCCGATAATGGTACACATTTCTGGGGAATACTGAATTGCTTCGCTCACTAATTCAATGAATAATTCATCCAAATGACTGAACAACTAAACATTCATTCACCGAAAGCGAAGGGCGAGTCTATAATGAAAACTAATTTTTCTGGTTCAGTGTCACCATTTAGGGCAAACGACATGTTGACTGAGGATGCTGCTGTACTCTGTCACCGAATGCAAGCGCCGAATCGCACAAGGTGGTGAAGTAGCTTTGTATGTGTTTCAAACCCTTCCACCGTGACACAAGTATTGTTCGGGGCCACCCACCGATGTAGACAAAATTGTAGATGAACAGCACGAGCTTTGTTCGGTTCCATGTTCCAACTCTAGATCAGATTAACTTGCCTCCTTTGCTTGTTTAACTCATTAGACTGCGACCATGCTGGGGCACCACCTTGAAGAATATTAGTCGAATGAATAGACCCCTGTATTTATTTGTATTCTAAACCTGGTTCTTATTTTATTATCCCGTTTACCGAACCGCTAAGTTGCTGGGATGTAAACACAACAACACTGGTTGTAAATCAGTGTGTGCGAGTGAGTGTGTGTATATGTGTGTATGCGTGTGTGTTTGTGTGAGCGTGTGTGTGTGTGTCTACGACGGACATCTTTCAATTTCCTTCTTCTAAATCCACTCACAAGGCTTTGGTAGGTCCTTGGCTATTGTAGAAGACACTTGCCCAAGAGCCACGAGCCACGCTGGGGGACTGAACCCGGAACCATGTGCTCCAGGAAGCAAAGCTCTTACCGCAAAACCACGCCTATACATTGAGGTTGTTTCTATCATCCTAAATGCTCAATCTTTCAGCATCATTCATCCTGTCTCTTGAACCTGTTTTCCCAGCAGTTTCTGACAAAATTGTTTATCTTCTTCGATACTAGTCCAGGACTTCTGAGAATTCGATGGAACCTGGTTTTAACAAATCCTCGTACGCCTATCTCTGCAGGAATATATGGTCTCTCAGCCATTGTTTTCACATTCAAATTGCACAGTAAAATTTGAAATATTGAATTCTATTTAAATCCATCAAAAAATGACAGCAACAGTTTCTAAAGAAGAATGGATTAATTTTTCATTTTTAATCATTCAATGTCATTTATTAACAGCAAATATGTGATCTTAGAAACCTTCTCTCAAAATTTACATGTAATTCTTGTCACATATCAAATCACTTTAAAACGTTTAGACATTGTCATCCAATATTAGAGTCTCACTTATCTTCCTCTCGTAATGGTTATTCTTTTATTCTTTCACTAGCTTCTTTATGGAGTGTGGCCATGCTGGAGCAGCGCCTGCAGGAATTCCAGTCGATTATTTTGTTCCTAGTACATAGCCTGCTAGTCATTAACTATCGAATAGTTATATTTGCTTCCAGTTTACACTGACTTAACTTGACGTTAACTCAAAATGTAATCAACAGAAGGCATTATTGTTCGACGCACGCATTTATCCAGACAAATGCGAACATATACACAAACACACATACCCCGTTCTTCCCTCTTTTAATAAGTATCTCTGAAATGTTGCTTCATGAATTATGGTTTTACTACCACACCAACAACAACAAATATTGCGATTACTGCTACTATATTCCTTGATACTACTACTACTACTACTACTACTACTACTACTACTACTACTACTGCTGCTGCTGCTGCTGCTGCTGTTGTTTACGATTAATCAGCATATTTTAATCAATCACTTGCCGCGTTATACCAAGCGCCTAAGGACAAGTGGAGGTTAAAAGATGTCGAAATATAACTGAAAAGCTTGGTGAGGGAAAGTATCGAGGGCCGTAGAGAAATACGTCCATAAAATACAACACAAGCATTTAAATAGATAGGGTTTTTCTAAGGATGTGAGCAGTACGTGTCAGCACAACCTTTTGGATTTCTTTGAGACATAATTCTCCTGTGATGCTGTCTAAATATTTCTGGCATCCCTGTTTTATCATACCTGGGGCGCCTACAATAACAGGAACAGTTTTTGCTTTAAGATTCAACACCATTTGTATTACAATTTCCAGGTCGTTATCTTTACTAAGTCTGTCAAACTTATTTACAGATATATTTTTATCAGTAGAGACACTTACATCTATTAATATATAAGTACGTTCTGCTGTCTTTAATAATTATATTCTGTCAGTGTTGTGTCAAAAATCTCAGAGGACGGTGACATTTTTACCTTCAACAACTTGCTCAGAATGATTATCATTCCATTTAGGAGGGGTACTGGTTTTGTAGTGTTAACATATTTTCCAATGTAATACTGTCCTACCCTATCGTGGTGATTTGTGTATTCGTTTGTTATCAGCACAGGACATACCGAAACAAGATGGTCTCTGCTACTCCAGACTGATGACGAGCAAAGACTCAGAAACATGTCTCTGGATGCAGGCTTAGCTGGGTAGAGGTGCTTGTCTCCTCCTTGTAAACATAAGGACACATGAAATGTGTC
>NC_068984.1:13887683-13889493 GCF_001194135.2 Octopus bimaculoides
CCTCCTTGTAAACATAAGGACACATGAAATGTGTCAAGGCCGATAGGAAGCGGTGCAGCTTCCTAGGTCTAACCAACAGTAGTATTATTCCCTTCAGGGGACTGTCATATTAAGTTGTCGGTTACGACGGCGAGTATTCCAGTTGATCCGATCAACGGAACAGCCTGCTCGTCAAATTAACGTGCAACTGGCTGAGCACTCCACAGACACGTGTACACTTAACGTAGTACTCGGGAAAATTTAGCGTGACACGGAGTGTGACAAAGCTGGCAATTTGAAATACAGACACAAGAGAAACAGGAAGAAAGAGAGGAAATTGTGTGAGAGAGTACAGCAGAGTTTAGGTTTTTTTCACCCAGTCTGGGAATCGAAACAGCGATCCTACGACTGCGAGTCCGCTACCCTAACCACTGGGCCATTGCGCCTCCACATCCACACTAAGTAGTCAAGTTAAGTATATCTTAGTATCTTGCTTAATACCAAGCGATTATATCTGTTCGATATACAAAACAATGTATTTACTACGAAGCACGTGTTCTTCGATGCGTGTTCATTTATTTACACTGTATCCACATGTTTAAAGCACCGATTATATTCATTGAGGAGAGGACACCTTATATGGTTATCTAAAGTAACAAGGGGTGACGAGAAGGAAATTAAACCGTCAGCATACTTTATTGTCAGTCTCAAATATGCTTCTTTAGTAACAGTGATTTCAACAATGCGGTTTACACAGGCATTGATTTCAATGGACCGGTTTAAATACCAGCTGACCAGCGGCAGAAAATATAATTTCCTCTCAGACATCAAGCCTTGTACTGACGACCATAAGTCGTTATTAAAGTACTTCTTACCTACTTCTTTTGAGTAGTTGGATAGAATTTAATCAACAGTATTTCCGCATTCTACTGATATCGAAATGCTGACCACTAGCAAAAATGCTTTCATTTCTTGTGAATTTCCCAAAAGTGAGGCCATCCACGTATAAATTATTGCAATAACCTAACCTGATTCCATAGAAAACCAAAGTCCAGCATCCACATTTCAATAGTATTGAAGATAATAAGGCACAAAGTTCGATTCACTTTGTAATAAACGTGATTTCCTGTATCGGAATTAATAATATAATGTAGCTGTATGCTTCAAACAAGCCACTCCGCCTTCACCTCCCTTACACACGTTATTGTCTCTCTATTGTTCACTCTTCTTTACAAAATTGTTTCTTTCAGTATTTCTCTTTCTGCTCTCATTTCTCTCTTTATCACTAATTTTTTCCCCTCTCTCTTTACCACTATCCTCTCTCCCTCTCTCTTTCTTATTCTCTCTCATTCTCACTCACTACCTCTCTTTCTATCTTTCTCCCTCTATCTGGATCCCTGTGCGTGCTAGTACATCCTCTTCAGTTTTTCTTGTTACAACATACACCAATACACAAACAAATACTCTTATGTGCGCTCCACCCTTAACATATTCAGTCATGAAACGTATACACGTATACATAGCAGCCTACACGCAGTTATACACGTACGCACGCTCACTCACACAAACAAACACATACACACACACACACACACACGCATATACACAAAAACACATAGACATGCACATACATATCCACACACACATACGCATATATGTATGTATATCTATGTAGGTACGTACATATATATATATATATAGATAGATATATATACATATATACACGCACACATATATGTATGTATATCTATGTAGGTATGTACATATATATATGTAGATATATATATATATATACACATACACATATATGTATGTGCATCGACACAGATAC
>NC_068984.1:13891896-13894960 GCF_001194135.2 Octopus bimaculoides
TATATATATATATATATATATATATATATATATATATATATGCATATGTACGACGAACTTCTTTCAGTTTCCATCTACCAAATCCACTCACAAGGTTATGGTCGGCCAAAGGCTATAGTAGAAGACACTTGTCCAAGGCGTCACGCACTGTGACTAACTCGCAACCATGTGGTTGGGAAGCAAGCTTCTTACCACACAGCCATGACTGCGCCTATATGTGTGTGTGTACGAGTGTGTGAATCTCTGCGTGTGTGTGTGTGCATGCATATATTATGTAGATTTGAATATGAATGTGCATAAAGCGCTAAAGAGAGCTATAATTGCCCTCCTGCAAAACCAGTAAAAGATTTTATTCCAACATGAGCACGTCAGACTCTTCTGTATGTAATTGCAACGGATTAAATGTCTTCCTTGCCACTAACATGTGCCTTTCTAAAGAATTATTAGACTATAGAATTAATGTCCTGCCTGTAAATAACAGTCGAGCATATAGTTATATAAAGTGCTTACTGAGAATCCCTACAAAATTCAACGGTCGTAGTATACATTCCGATATTCGGAAGGACACTCAGCTAGCTTACTACCCGAATATATACAAAGTTAACAGAATGATAATAACATCAATTATAATTTTAATGGTCTACCAAAGAATACGCGTCGTTCTATATTACATGCTCCGAAAAGGAAGAACTTTATCGGAGAACAATATCCTACTACAGTTATCTGCAATTTTGAACAGAGCATTGGACTTGGTGAATTGCTGCAGAATCATCTCACAATAATTGCTACATAAAATAGTTTATTTCCCTCTTAATGGATGCACCATGCAGGGAAAATTGTCACATATTTTTAAAATTAAAGTTTACATATTAATCTTTTAACAATAGCACCTCCGTTTGCATTTGTATGTCTTATAGATATGATATTGAAAATATGAAAACATCATGCGTATATCCATGTGAATATGTACATGGATCCTATAGTCTTTGTATGGATTTCCCTGAAGGACATGCTTACGCATAAGTCTTATGATAATCCTGACAACATTGGAATGACATTTAAAATATGTGATGGATTATACCACATAATATTTCGTTTGTTTTTAGTTTGTTTTTAGTTTGTTTTCGTTTTTATATATTAGTGTTGTCCAGTGTGTGATGTATTATACCACAGGTTCCCATATGTGAGAAATATTTTCTAAATGTTATTGTGTCAAAGAATCAAATCTAGATGCCTGATCATAACCATAGTTCCCTATTTTGCCAATGTCTGTTCTTGTAAGTGTCATTTTGGTTTCCTTTCAATGAATAAGACGGAGACAGAAACTCAGTGTAACTATACAATAATCATTAGCTTCTCATTAAAAAAAAACTCTCTGTTGCGCATTGAACACATTACAAACATTCATATGCAAACACACATACGCACGCACATATACACAATTACATACTCAAATATGTATCCATATTTATACGTATGTAATAACGTATGTATGTAATAATATATGTATGTATATTGTGGGTTACACTGACAAGACAATGCTGCATTAGATCTTTTCGGTACAGAGCTTACTGATGAAAATTTTCTTCAAACAAAATTTTGCGTAAGAGTTTGTGGTAAGAATCAATTATGAAAATGAGAAAGTGTATAAAAGCCTGCTGGAGCTTAATAAAATCAACGCATAAATTTGCAGAGAGATTCTTCATTGTACTGAGAGAATTAATTTTAATTTGTATCCTCTGTGTTTGGATGGCAATACAATGCATCTTCCTAAATGCTTATTTGGTAAATTTGCACTTCAGAAAAACAGACCGTTTATTTTTCTAGTATTCAATATCATGATTAAGTCCAAGGAGATGATGTATAACCGCCTTTGACAGGCTTGCATGATTTAAATATAATTCTTTAGATTTGCCGCCTATTAATTTGCTTGTGTAGGTCTTGTTCAAATGTGTCAACGAAACAACATTGATGTGTGAATAGATACATTTAGATTCCCCCATTAAGAATTTAATATGAGATTAAATAGATAGTCTTTGGAAAGGAATCAAAAGAAAGACGTAAGGTATGTTACACAACAGACAAGATAAATCTGTGTCAAATGCTACATTTAAACAGCGATTCAGTGAACTACAAAGTATAATGTGTCGTAACTCGTTCAATTCTTTACACAATTATATACGATACAGTAGAACGGGTCTCGGGTTGTGAACGGTAGAAATTGACAGGGTAATAAAGTGATGTTAGTAATGAGAAAATTGATTACTCATGTAATGAATGATTGATAGACCATCATTAAGAGCAAATAAGGATAGAATGATCAAATGGATACACGAAGGAGAACTTACAAGTGATAAGATGCAATTTATCGATCAGATTTCTTCCAAAGATTTAAATGTAACTTGCCTAATTGAAAAGGAAATTCAATTCAACTTTGCATTGTATTAGAATTCTTCAGACCGAGCTGAAGACATTACAAGATTTGTGAAGACTACCACACATTTATAACAACTGTACTCTCTTTATCAGACTAAACGAAGCTTTTTCATTTTCAATTTCAATTTCTGGAAAAGACCATTATACCTTTGGGAAGCGTAAAAACTGGGGAAAATAGATGTGCATGTGATTTCCAGCATCGAATCATTTCAAGTTAAAATCTTTGACACATTAAAGAGTAGATTTGTATTTCTGCCTCTTAAATATATATTAGATGTACGGATACATGATTATTCTATTCACAGTAGTTTGCATAACGAAACAGAATAATTGACTTTAATACGATTTTAATAGCCATCTATAAATCTGTGAATAGTTCTGTGCTATTCTTATTCTTATTTTTTGAAACCAAGTGCAAATCTTCTCGAACAAATTCAACATTATCTAGGGTGTCATGCCCGCTTTCTAAAACAGTAGCGTAATCTGTTAAGGGATACTTAGTAGATACTTTGAGGAAGATAACGCTGTCTGTTTCTCTTTCATTCTCAGTCCGTCTGCATATTTCTCTCTCCCTTTCTCTCTACCCCTCTTTCTTTTTCGTTATATATATATATATATATATATATAT
>NC_068984.1:13894998-13896935 GCF_001194135.2 Octopus bimaculoides
TATATATATAATTCTCTCTCTATTTCCTCGTGTTCGTATATATGCATTTTTATGTGAGTGTGTGTATGTATGTTTGTATGTATTTATGTATGTATGCATGTTTGTATGTATGCATGTATGTCCAGAGAGACAGACAGAGACGGTATGACTTTTGTATTTATTACAATATGTCGCAGCATGCAGGGAAAAGAAATAATCGGTGGAGTTGTGTGCATAATCTGTCCATTCATAAGCTTTTTTTTTTTGTTTCTTCTTTCACACTTGCAGATTTTCGGAAAGGTGTAACCACAGCTGAGAACACTGCCAACAGCATTGCTAAGAAGAGATTTAAAAAGTGTGCTTCATCTTCTACAGAACGACTCAGTGGGATATTGATAAGCAGAATTTTCAGTAAAACATAAATGAATATAATATAATCGACACAACAGGCGCTGAAAGATAAAATGATCAAACAATTTAACCGCATGGAGATCCCCCATACAACAAAGCCTATTTTCTTCCGGATTTCAATTCGCTACATTTCTACATGCTTTAGATACCCTCCACTGAGTCAACAATTTCCATATGAATTCGCTGTTCTTTTTTCTGGCTCCTAATTCGTTACAGATTACTCTAGACAAACGCAGTTAATAAGCATTAGGTTTATTTCTAAATATGAAACTGCCTGGTGTTAATAGAATGGAGAATCGTCAACAGCGACGACCAAGCAGAATTGTTACCGTACCACGCAAAATACTTGGCGTCATTTCTTCCGATTTTACGTTCTTTGTTCCAATGTGGACGGAATCAACTTTGTCTTCCATCCTTTTGGACTCGACAAAATACGTACCAGTTGAGCACTGGATTCGATTCAATGGACTCAGCCCCTCGCCGTAACTACTGGTCATGTGCCAACATTTCAAACTAGTGTTATGGGATATCACCAAAGGCGGCGTGCTGATAATATCCTTAGTATGCCGGGTCAAATTCGTAGCAGCACTTCGCCTGTTTTTATGTTTCGAGATCAAATTCCACCGAGGTTGGTTTAGCCTTTTATCATTTTGGGATCGATAAAATAAGTATCAGCGGAGCACAGGAATCAATGTAATCGATGTGCCTCCCCCACCCGATGGCTTCGCTGGCCTTGTGCCAGAATTTGAAGCTAATAATGTTATAGGGAATCATGAAAGGTGACGAGCTAGCAGAATCCTTACGGCGCATCATAAATGCTTAGCGGCATTTCATCAGGTGTTGCATTTTATCATTTCGTACTCCGTAAAATAGATTCCAATTCACCAATAAGTACGAATTTAACGGACTTCGCTTTGCTCTCATAAGTTACTGACCCCGTGCCAATGTATATATATTGTACATTGAAAGGAAGCGTTAATTATTAGAACATTTTAAAGATATTGTTGTAGAATATTGTTGTAGAAAACCAAATTTCAAAGGTACCTGGAGATTTATTCTCTAATCATGTTTGGAATTCTTGGGACCATCGAAATTTCAACTCATTACTACTGTATAAACACACAAAACTGGCTCCCACACCTTCAAGGGTCAATGACCTACGACTATTTAGATCCAATCTTCAAGATGTAATATCGAATAAAAATTTCCGTACGCATACAAATACTGTCTAAAGCATACATAAATGTATAGAAACGTAGATAGAAAAACACACGTGTGCGTATGTGACTGGCTACAAATACATGGAGCTGATAATGGCGTGAAAAAGAAAACGAATAAATAATATTTACGTAAATTAGCGAATCTGAGAGTTCCAGCAAAATAATGCCCATATTTCTTGGATGCCCAATATTGAATCGCAAAATTTTAACGTGATATTTCTGTAATAAAGAAATCAAACCTGGAGTGTGTGTGTGTATGTGTGTGACGTGTATATATATATATATATATATATATATATATATATATATATATATATATATATATAT
>NC_068984.1:13898548-13898956 GCF_001194135.2 Octopus bimaculoides
ATATATATATATATATATATATATATATATAAATATATGTATGTAGCATATGTATGTAGCACAGGCTTTTATCAGTTTCTGCCTACCAAACCAACTCACAAGTCTTTGATCGACCCGAGGCTACAGTAGAAGGCACTTGACCAAGATGCCACGCAGTGGGACTGAACCCAGAACCGTTTGTTTGGTAAGCATGCTACTTTCCACACAGCCACTCCAGCTGGTATGTATTCTGATGTGCGCGCGTGTGCGCGTGTATGTATGTATGCACTCACACACACGCGCGCATAAACACAAACACACACAGAGTCACACACAGACACACAAAAACACACGCATACAAATATATATCTTATGTGTGTGTAGGATTACATGTGTAAATATATACATATATATATATATATATATATA
>NC_068984.1:13900123-13902671 GCF_001194135.2 Octopus bimaculoides
ATATATGTATGTATCTATGCATATATATATGTATATATGTATGTATGTATAGATATATATATACATACGTACATACATACACACATACATACATTCATATATATATATATATTTATATAGATAGATAGATAGATAGATAGATAGATAGATAGATAGATAGATAGATAGATAGATAGATAGATAGATATACATATATATCTATATATATATAAACATATATGCATACAAACATACATATATACGTATATACGTGGAAACAAAGGCACACTGACTGTAGATCATATGAATACCTTGTATAGAGTAATAATAGAAACGAAGGAGAAAATCTGTATGAGTATCTGGTGGCCTTGGAAGAAGAAGGCTATTATTGCAAGTGTGGTTGTTGTGCTAAGGATTATAGTAAGAATCACATTATATGTCTAAGCTGTGAATCACAAAGTACTTTATATTGAAGGATTATATGTAAGCGAAAACTGGAATCGAAGTACAATTTACTGAAGTCGAGAAAATGATGGTAAGCTCGAACAATAGCTAAATGTACACCGACACCTATGCACAAGCAAACACACACACAGACACAGACACACACACAGACACAGACACACACACAGACACAGACACACACACAGACACAGACACACACACAAACACAGACACACACACAGACACAGACACACACACATACATGGGCGTGTGTATGTGTGTGTGTGTGTGTTCTTTTATCTTTACTTATTTCATTTATCAGACTACGGCCTTGTTGGGGCACCACCTTGAATAATTTTTAGTCGAATGAATCGAACCTGGCATTATTTGTTTATCTATTCTGTTTTGTGTGGTAAGTAGCTTGCTTACCGCCCACATGCATGCGGGCTCAGTCCCACTGCGTGGCGAACTGGGAATGAGTGTTCTTCGATAGCCGGAAACTGAAAGAAGTCCGTCGTATGTATACAGGGTGTTCAAAGAGTCTCTCTGCATGCGCAATTTTGCAATCGCTGCGTGGGTGACCTGGTGTCAGTCATGGTGTACCCTTCAGCGTGTCGACATGCTAACCAATGAAGGACGTACGTTTTTAGTTGAATGGATGTTCAGTGAAACAGAAGTTCAGTGAAATTTTTCCAAATACTTTTTCACATCGTGACACTGTGCGGGATTTGATAAGAAAATTTAGAAACACAGCATGAGTGGAAGACGCAACAAGAAGCGGTAGGCCTACTGTTCTTTCAGACGAAATGCTCTCCGATATGTTTAATATACTGTTGGCAAGCCTGAGAAAGTCCTTACGCAAATTGTCACAGGAAGCGGAAATCAGCTTCGGAAGTGCTCACACGGCAGTAAAAAATAAATTAAATTTCTTCCCATGCGAAGTGTTGGCCATTCAAGAATTTCAGACTGCGGATCATGCTAAAAGTCTTCATTGTTGTGATTGGATCCAAAACTTTGTTGCCGAATAAGGAATAGAAGTGCTGGATGGAAGTTTTTACACCAGTGAGGCTGGGTTTCATCTGTCGGGAGACATAAATTCGCAAAAAAGAATGTTATGAAGCCATGAGAATGCACACGCGACGCATGAGCGACCTCTGCATCGCGAAAAAAGTTGAAGTATCGATTGTAATTTCGAGAAAGCCTATTATGGAACCAATATTTTTTGAAGACACCATCAACACCAAGATATTGTGTCTCCATTTGTAGGCCAACTCACTGAAAGTGAAATGAATAATGCATACTTTCAGTAAGATGACGCTACAGCACATGATTCGCGCATCACCATGGCGCTACTTCAAGAGTTTTTCGGTGAACGGATTATTTCGAAGGGACTTTGGCCACCAATATCGCCTGGTTTAACACCGCCAAGCATTTTTGTCTTGGGAACAAGTAAAAGATCAGTGTAAAAGAATCGCCCAAAAACCATTTCTGAGCTAAAAGACGAAATCATAACCTTCACACGGTTCATACCGTGTCAGACTCTCCAAGATGTATTTCAAAACATGTGTAGAAGAGTCAACTTATGTATTGAAAATGAAGGACGACACTTTCAAAACCTCTTATAAAGTTTTTTAAAGTCTTGTAAAGTCTAATATATTCTTTTGAAGTCTTATACCATCTTATATTTATTTTGCAATAAAATACTTACTGCGGAGAGACGTTTAGAACACCCTATATGGGGCGGGGAGTGTGTGTGAATGTTTGTGTGTCCGTGTCTGTACCCCCAACATCGCTTGACAATCGATTTCGGTGAGTTTACTTAACTTAGCGGTTCCGCAAAATAACCCGATAGAGTAAGTACTAGGCTTACGAAGAAGACCTCCTGGGGTCGATTTGTTCCAATAAAGGTGATGCTCCAGTGATTGAAATAAATAAAAGAATGTATATGAGTAGTAAATTTAAGTATAAATCTTGGGTTTACACTTGGTAGTATGCGTATTAAAGCACATTTACTGCCTATGGCTACCTGATGTATTGATATAAATGCCACTGGACTTGTTACAGACACACCCACAGCCACATGTATATATATGTTTATGTATATAAATATATATATATATATATA
>NC_068984.1:13902720-13904302 GCF_001194135.2 Octopus bimaculoides
TATATACGTCTACGAGTGTCAGCGTTTGTTACACCTTGGCCACTTGACAGTAGGTGTTGGTTTATTTACACAAGCGGAACTTTAAAGGAATATAAATATTAAGTCCTTTGAAGGCTGTCTCCCCAGATTCACCGCAGTCCAGTGATTGGAGCAAGTAAGATAGCACGATTGAACTAACATATAAAGGTTCCCGATTCCAGTGAAACCATAAAAGTGTGTTCCATTTTAGGTTAAGCAACAGCCATTTCAATTAAAATGATTTAATTGAACTAAACTAATTTAATTTACAGAAACTAGAAATATTCAATTTTATTATCAATTTTGTATTACACCGTTCACATTCTTACCTTTCTTCACAAGATTTCTCATCAATTGATTTTTCAATTCATTACGGTTGTGATTTCTATTGATTAGTTCTATTTTATGGTTCACTCCACAATATGTATGTTAGCCTGTACTTAACTCTACATCTGTCATGCAGAAAATAACAATGGGAAATGTTCGAACGTCATTAAATTAAATTGCCCATTGTTCCTAATGAATGAATATCTCGCATGCAAATAGTATTATGTTGTCAGATAAATTCATTCGATTTTTCTCTCTATTTATTGTAATCCCTTTCAATATTATTTGAATTAGTGTGAAAAATATCGTAGTGTTGTATAGGTAATTTCTCTCCCTCTATTCTTTATAATTTTGTTTGTCGTTTAGGCTATTTAAATAAATTGTACCTCTTTTCAGACTTGCAGCTGTGGTGTACCATATGAAAACATTTTTTAAAAAACGAGCAGCTTTATCTGGGAGCTTACTATATCCTCCAGCCGTTGTCGAATATTGCCTAATCAATGAATATGTTGACAGAAAATAAATAATCTCGCAAATTATTCTAATTTCTGGCATCTATGTGTAAGACTATGCTTCACCGAAGAGGGCTAATCATTCCGAAACATGTAGTAATTTTTTAGCATCTTTAACAGAGAACAAACCCACTTCTCACTTAGCATTTATAATCTTCATGCAGAACAAACTATGTAAAAATATTTCAAGTAGCTTCCATTCTTTCTAATGATTTGACTATATTAGATGAGGCGGTCGTAATCACAATGTATGTGTCCAAATATGTTTTTCACATATACGTGCGATCTCATTAAGTCGAAGGTTAATTCAGTATAGTTTGCTGAGTCATTAAATATGATACCAGAAAGGAGTCAAAAATGCACGTAATATGGTAGCACCGATATCAAGGAAAGGGGGTCGATTCTCACATTGTGCGTTATTTTTCTTTCTCTCTCTTTCATATATGCATTTATATATTTATCATTATTATTATTATTATTATTATTATTATTATTATTATTATTATTATTATTATTATATTTATTATTATTATTATTCAGTAGTTTTATTATTATTCAGTAGTTTTATTTTTATAACGTGCTTTCACTTCACTACCGAGCGCAGCTCTGTGCGCCTTGGGTATGTGCTGTGGTTTGCTGTGGTGCTCTTATGTTTACTGTATTGAAAGTGTTTTGCGTAGAATGTGTGCAGTACCCAGTAGTGCAATTTTCTGTATGTTATATAT
>NC_068984.1:13904444-13905636 GCF_001194135.2 Octopus bimaculoides
GTATTGGCATATCCCAGAGTATGGTTGCTTTCTCGTTTTCTGTGACCTTTTCTGGCGTGTGTTTATACCATCTTTTTTCTGTTGTTATTCCATAATGTTGGCATAGCTTCCAGTGTATATAGGTCCCAGCTCTGTCGTGTCTGTGAATATATTCCTTCTTATTCCTTCCTTATTATTATTATTATTATTATTATTATTATTATTATTATTATTATTATTATTATTATTATTATTATTATTATTATTAAAGGCGACGAGCTGGCAGAAACGTTAGCACGCCGGACGAAATACTTCGCGGTATTTCGCCCGTCGCTATGATTTGAGTTCAAATTCCGCCGAGGTCGACTTTACCTTTCATCCTTTCGGGGTCGATAAATTAAGTACAAGTGAAACAGTAGGGTTGGATCATTCCAAGTGCTCCTATGACCACTGGTATTGTAACCGACTTGAGATGTCACATGTTTTAGATTTCAATTTGCAGATCTTTATATTTTCTGAGCCTATCAAATTCTTTTGCCGAGATATTATGGCCGCATGGTATGCTCATGTCAATCAAATATCAGACTCAAGTAGGCCACCTTTCATAAAGCGCTGCATTGATCGGAAAAGACCGTAGTGAGATGGAGCAACGTGTGGACTATAGGCTGGATGTTGCAGAACTTCCACACCGATCAGGTCTTTAATCTTGTTGCTGGTCTTTCTGGCGGTATGCGGCTTTGCGTTGTCATGTTGACACAGAGTGCGTTTTCGACGAACGAGGCTCGTGTGCTTTTCAAAAGAGAGTCACCATTAAACTTGACATGAGCTGAATGAACACACACACCACCAACATATTCAGAAAAGGCATTATTTTAAAACGGCGCGCGAACTTTTTCCCCAATGTAATATATATATATATATATACATACATATTTATTTATATATAAATATATATATATATATAAAAGATAATAAGAGTGAAAAAACTACAGAAGGCTTGTGTTACATGGTTAAAGTATATATTTAAATTATGTCAGAAAAATGTAAGAAAAATGTTATAAAAATATTATAAAATCTTTTTGGTATATAAACATTGTATTTTGAGAAATAACCGGTTTCGTGTTGTCTTTTCAAATTTCTCTACTTCATTGTGTCGTGTTCGTTCCAGTCTGAGAAAGAAGAGTTCTAGATAGGGGGAGGTAATTAGGGATTT
>NC_068984.1:13907956-13911544 GCF_001194135.2 Octopus bimaculoides
CATATATAATTTTTTGATGGTTTCATTTATGATCTGGCTTTTGTGTATTTTGGGCAGACCATAGAAAAGGACCTGTGTCCCATATATATAGTATATAAAGTATACTATATATAGTACGCATGTATACACTTACACATCTATATATCTGTGTGTGTGTGTGTATGAGAGAGAGAGAGAGAGAGAGAGAGAGAGAGAGAGAGAGAGAGAGTGCGTGTGTATACATGCATACTCACAGCATAGTGTCAACAAACGACAACTTCATGTTGTTCCAGAACTAGTCTATCCTGGCGTCCTACGTGTTGCAATACCTAGATTTTAACGAAGCCTGCAACTGACGAGTATATGTATGAATATGTTTAATACATACATACAAATATATGCGCATCCCTATATATGCATTTATGTATATACTAAACAATTGAAGGCATGCATAACTACATAATTATAATCCTAATCGTAGTTCGATGATTACTTTTACGAATATAACTACAGGAATACTTTGCTTGCATTTTACTTCCAACCGTCTCCATGGAGGATTTGAAGTTTGCTTTAGGATTATTGGTCTCAATGTAATATTCCCTTTACTTTAATACGTTGGATTCCCTGTCAATTAAACTAATGCCTTGCTTTATGAATACATAAATGAATGATGCTTCATATCTCGCTTGCATGCTTTAGCAATTATGACGTTTAATTTACCTCTTTAACCACCAGTTCGCTTCACTGGTTCATAAATGGGAAATTGCTGATGCCAAATGTAATATATTTAATGTAGTATATATACACATATACATATATACGTATATGTATAAGTATATGTATATATATATGTGTGTGTGCATATGTGTGTGTGTGCTGTGTGTGTGTGTATATGTTATATGTGGTTGAGTCTGTAGGTGTGTGTGCTGCGTAAATGTCTATAATTGTGCATTTCTACATGTATATATGTGTGTAAATGCACTCATTTATGCATATGTATATGCCTGTATATCTCTCTAACTATCAATCAATGTATCTCTCTTCCCATGTATCTGTCTATCAATCTATCTCTCTCTCTCTCTCTTTATATATATATATATATATATGTATGTGTGTATATATATATATATGTTATATATATATACACATATACATATGAGTGTGTGTATGTGTGCATGCGTGTGTATGCGTATGTATATATGTGTGTGTGTGTGTGTGTGTGTGTGTGTGTGTGTGTGTGTGTGTGTGTATTATTGTAAATATTATATAGATGTGCTGAATATTTTTTTGCACATAATATGCATAATGCTTTGTAGAGTCGTCTGATAAACTGCTTATACAGCTGTCAATGGTTCCCATAGAATGCCAAATATTATAAACCATTTTAAACGTTGTGAATGACATTCAAATTATGCTCAACTTTAATAGATTTTGTCACATTTTAAAATAATCTTTGAAGAAACAAAAGTAGTACAGACTTCGCGGTGGCTTGTTAAAATCTGAAAATCTGATATTTCACCGAATATGTATGATTTATATAGGGTAGAGTGTGTGGCTGAATGAATAGAGCATTTTAAAAAGTTCCCGTCAGGGATGTTTAAGAATGAGTAAAACTGTCACATATTTAAAAAGGAAAGCTTGTCAGATATTTTCCATATTTGTCAGTTAAATATATTTAAAGGAAAAATAAGTTAATATTTGTACCTAATGTAAAATTGTCATTTTTCATAAGACAAAAATCACTGTTTATATTTTAAAACATATAATAATAATAATAATAATAATAAGAAGAAGAAGAAGAAGAAGAAGAAGAAGAAGAAGAAGAAGAAGAAGAAGAAGAAGAAGAAGAAGAAGAAGAAGAAGAAGAAGAAGAAGAAGAAGAAGAAGAAGAAGAAGAAGAAGAAGAAGAAGAAGAAGAAGAAGAAGAAGAAGAAGAAGAAGAAGCTTCACTCTTATGAAGGAGAATAAAAAAATGTTTAATGAGTTTAAACATAATACCCAGGTTGATCAACATGAGTGAAGTGCAGTAACTGTAGTTACAAAGAAGGTGAAATCAATAGCAAAGCAAAATGCTCTTGAACAATTTGGCCGATTAGTGGGAACAAAAATCTCTGCATGGCAAATATGTGGTCCGCAGAAAACAAGCTGATGTAGACCAGAAACACACCGATCAGTGGCTACAGAGCACAGGGCTAAAGGCAGAGAGTAAAGGCTTTATCTTGGCTGCCCAAGATTAGAGCTTATTGACCCGAAACAGTCATGCCAATGTGATGAAAAATGTGATGGAAAATGGTGTAGACCCAAAGTATCGATACTGCAACGATGGGATAGAAACAGTCGACCACCTAATCTCTGGATAATAGGTTTTAGCACATGCAGAGTACAAATCAAGCCATGACAGAGTTGGTCAATATCTATATTGGATAATGTGTCGGAATTATAAGATCAAACCTGCTGACAAATGTTACAAGCACCACCCTGAGACTGTAACTGAGGGAGAAGATGTAACTATTCTTTGGGACTTCCCAGTATGTACAGACTAGGCCATCAAGGCAAATAAACCAGATATTGTTGTGAAAGACCAACACAATAAAGTCTGTTTATTGATTGACATGAGCATACCATGCGGTCATAAGGTTCTTCCCGAGATGGTGAATATTTACCAAAATACAGCGGCTGATCTTTAAATCGGCCTGTTGTAGGATTTTGTCTGGACAAGGAACGTCTTCTGGAATTAGGGATGCAAATGAATGTGATGTGTTTAGTTGTTGACAGATGATGAAGGAAAATGTAGAAAACAAATGTAAGGTGTTACTGAGGTTAATGAAAATTAGTTGTAGGCATAAAATAGTTGAACGGAGTTACTCTTTCACATCACCAAGAACCTTAGTGGTATGCAGGAGTATGGAGATGGTATATGTGAGTGATATATAGCAGGATGGTAGGGAGAGTTGAAGAACAGCGATATCCAGTTATGTGCGACGAGTAAGTAATAAATACACGGCAACGCAAAATTTTATTTCATTTATGAACGTTAATGTTATCGTGCATGAAATATGATTCCTAACACTAATACAAAACCACAAAGTTTGTAATGCAGTTATAGACAATAATATAGATACAGTTACTGACCCACAAGAGAATACGAGATAATGTCTCTGACTGCGAAATTTGAAAACAGAACGTAAAGTGATGTGACCAAATGTTGTGACCTGTGAGTTATATTGTCAGACAATCTACCGATTCTATCATTGAAATGCCCTTTTGTATATGTTACTGCAAATATGGAAATACCATTATTGAACTGCAGATATATATTCGTGATAGCCTATCTCCTTAAATATGTACAGTTGTATCTATATGGGCATAGCTATTGCCAAGTTTGTAAAGGTCAGAAGAAACTTCGATATTTCAAAAATCAGAGAATAATTGCGATGATCTTTCTATATAGAAATATAGAATCTGAAGTGATATAACGTGGCCTAACTGCTAATTATACCCGGTCGCCAAACTCAATAAATAAAAACTGTACCTACATGACAACCTATATATACATACATGCATACATACATATATATATACATATATATATATATACATGTATATATA
>NC_068984.1:13911655-13912948 GCF_001194135.2 Octopus bimaculoides
CATATATATTCAAAGGTAAAAACACACACATACATATTTATAAAATATTTATATATATATATATACGTGTGTATATGCATGTAAGTATGTGTGTGCATCTATGTATGTATGAATGTGCATCTGTAAGTGTATGTTTGGTTTCACAAATGAGACACAGAGCGAACTCAATAGGTCATGTCTCTAAGTAACCCCGCCAGTGTTCTCATCGGTTATACAAATATACATGTGTGTGTGTGTGTGTGTCTATCTGTCTGTGTGTGCGTGATATGTATGCATGTGTGTGTGTGGGTGTATGCAAATTTATCTATGTGTATGCCTGGTATGTTTTATCTGTTACTTGTTTCAATCATTTGACTGCGGCCATGCTAGGGCACCGCCTGGAGGGGTATTAGCCGAACAAATCAACCCTATGCATACAAACGTGCATACGTACGTACATACATACATACATACATGCATGCATACATACATACATACATACATGCATACATACATAAATGGCCTCTACCCAACCTCTATGAATACCACGGAATGCACTACGATATTAAGTAACATGCAATTTGTGGAAACGTGCGTAATGATACATTAAAATATTCATAGATTCCATTCAAGGATTATTATTATTATCATTATATTATTATTATTATTTATTATTATTATTATTATTATGATTATTATTATTATTATTATTATTATTATTATTATTATTATTATTATTATTATTATTATTGAGTGAGAGAGCAGTGGATGTCATCAAAGTGACACTGGGGTAAAATATACAAAGCCCAGTATAGCCATCACGACTACCCGTCTGATAAGGGTACACCAGACACATGTATCACAACCACATGTGAGCGACATGGCGATCTCATACCAAGATTAACGGCCGATGTCATTGTTATGGGTATTAGTGCATTTACAAAAGGTAACAGAGAAAACGGGTCACCTTGGAAGATTTCCCTTTTAATATTAACTTCTCCAAGGAATACATTACTTGAGTACAATTCAGTTTTCCACTCTTTCATGCTATGCATCAGAAAATTTGTGATGTTGTCAACAACACCAAACATCTGCAGGAATTAAACGATCCAAAAATGAGGCACCATATCTTATGCCTTCTTAAAGTCAATCCAAGCCATGGACATGTTTGTATGATGCTTTTTACAATGCCTCAAAACTGTTTTATCGATGACCAAGTCATCCTTGGTACCCTGAGAACTCTTCCTACATTTTTGTCTCCTTCGTAGTTTTCTTTCTGTGCCAGGAAAGTGTATGTCTTTGTCGCACATGTTC
>NC_068984.1:13913244-13914549 GCF_001194135.2 Octopus bimaculoides
AACGTTTGGAAGAATTGCTTCGGCTTATCTTTGAACAATCTGTACTCCTCGAACTACTTTATTATCTTTACTCTTTTAGTCTTTTACTTGTTTCAGTCATTTGACTGTAGCCATGCTGAATCAACGCCTTTTAGTCGAGCAAATCGACCCCAGGACTTTTTCTTTGGAAGCCTAGTACTTATTTTTTTGCCGAACCGCTAAGTTACGTAAGCGTAAACACACCACCATCGGTTATAAAGCGATGCTAGGGGGACAAAAACAGACACACAAACATATACACACATCATATATTTCTTCTCTAATTTTTCTCGGTCGGTCTTTTTCCCATTTTACCAGTTACCTCTTAACCATTGCTCAATTTTTCCTACTTCTTGGTTTGCTCGCATTATGTGTCTTTCTTTTGCTCCGCCATTTTTCGTTCCCTTAAGTTGTAATTTCTCCTCAACAAGTAGCGCAATAGCTAGGAGAAATTTTCCTTGTTTGTGTTATGTCCTCCGTCTGGATGTATATTATGACAGTATTTCTCTAATGTATTACATTATTTATCATACTCCTATATATCCTTCTAATATTCATGAGGCTTCTTGAACATTCAAGTCGGTGAGTCGTCTCTGAATTTCAAGCAATTCATTATTCACTTGGTTCATTTCCCCTGCATGTCCACCCACCACAGTATCAGGGCTCACTGCATAACGTTCCGGTTCCTCATCCTTAACATCCCCTCACCATTTCTGTGTCACTCCTGTCTACTCTTCTCTCCGCTTTCAACTCCGACCATCCTTTGTAGCCCATCCGCAGGGTCTCTCAGACTCTCACTATTCAGAGGTATTTCTACTCCAGTTAAGTAACCCTTACACGTAATCACTCTCATTTGGTTCATTAGTTTATGTTCTGATATGGGACACAGGTCCTTTTCCATTCAAAATTTCAATGTCCGTCGGCATACTCCGCGACTTCTTTCCAGATTTGCCTTTCACGACATTAAATAAGTGTATCGTACTCTTCCTTATCTGTTGTTGAAGTTATTATTATTATTATTATTATTATTATTATTATTGTTCAGTAGTTTTATTTTTATAACGTGCTTTCACTTCACTACCGAGCGCAGCTCTGTGCGCCTTGGGTATGTGCTGTGGTTTGCTGTGGTGCTCTTATGTTTACTGTATTGATAGTGTTTTGCGTAGGATGTGTGCAGTGTCCAGTAGTGCAATTTTCTGTATGTTATATATATTTGTAAGTCCTGGTGTTTTGGTTATGTATTTGTCTGAATATTTTTTCTTTATTATACCTAAGGCACCTACTATG
>NC_068984.1:13915894-13919692 GCF_001194135.2 Octopus bimaculoides
CTTCTCTCTCTCTCTCTCTCTCTCTCTCTCTATGTATATATATATATATATATATATATATATATATATGCATAATGTATCAATTCATATATGAGTGTGTGTTTGTGTGTGTGTATTGGGATTCTCTGTCCGTAGGGCATAATTGGCGTCAGTTGTCTTCATTGCATGTGAACGAGGATTAGGTAAATGTGCTGAATAAAATAAGCATGGGCCTCGTATGAATTGCTCATTATCGATTTGACTGTATTAGTAGATATAAAGAGATTGTGACTTTAAATGAATCACCTTTTGGATTACCCGAAAGTCACA
Organism: Octopus bimaculoides; assembly: GCF_001194135.2. Lineage (NCBI taxonomy): Eukaryota > Metazoa > Mollusca > Cephalopoda > Octopoda > Octopodidae > Octopus > Octopus bimaculoides. The sequence goes on from NC_068984.1 coordinate 13,916,204, forward strand.
AATCAATAATTTATTCGATGCAATGTGAGAGCAAGTGCGAACGAAGGTATTTTAATCGCTTCGTAACCACAAATTCACTGGTTGAACATTATGCGAGCTTCGTCTTCACTTTCTGTCAGACGTTATGCGTGAGACCATGATTGTGTAAGCTATACAAATTCAGTGAAACAATACAGAATCTGACTAACTCACCTAACATCCAAATACTGTGGTTCAAATTCTCGCTCGCAAAATTATACACAGCCGTATGATGAATTCTGTACCATGGCAGACGATAGCCGTCTCAATCAGACTACGTAATCTCGACAGTTTCCGCTATGTTTGTGACATCTATGAGCTCTGAGCCATGGCTGCAGGACTTTATTAAAGTCCTGAGAGACAAGATGAACAAGAAAGAATGAGTTATCCCTTCGTCGTTGGTTGGTTTAAATCGACATACGCTTGTGAAACACTTATCTTACACTCTAAACATCAATAACTGGAATCTAGTGACAAGAGTTACGTGATGGCTGCCGACTGCATGACCCAAACGCCTGATTTCAGAGTACTTTCCCTTAGACTCGCACGTCAGTAAGGATTTTAAAGAATCATAGGTAATTGTTCAGTTTACGTTTGTAAAATCAAAACCTATTGTTGACAATATTGATAATTTTGATTTTAGTTACAGGTTTCGTTTTGTTTTTACCCAGTTCTTGTTCATTTTATATCTTTTCTGAGGCGTACTTTTAGCTGCAAGTCCGTTTTAAGAAAGGAAAGACGAAAACAGTAAGAAATAATAACTAGATAACCAGTCAGACATCCAGATTAATGTGTGAGAGATACAAATAGATACTTCTATAAGTCGTGTAAATAATCATTTTCTCCAAATCTAGGCAAGAAATCAGTTATAAATAACAGATAAAAATGACGAGGGGTGACAAGAGTGAATAAAGTATCGGACAACATACTTTGGTGCATCTAGTTATGTCCCTTTCATTTTTTTTTTTTTTTTGCGAACATAATCTGAACAATTACCGGATCATATATGCGCAAAATCGGATTACTGCTTCTTCCACTCCTTAATTAATCTTATGTCTTTTATCCTGAAATGTGCTACAAACGCATCTCCTCAGTTAGCTAGTTTGGTGAACTCGCCAGTTTAGTAGACGACGACCCGATTATTAAACAGGTTTTATTGGGTTACATACTACCTGTAGCACTCTAGAGTGACCAGGATAGCAAACAATAGAAAGATAGAAGACTTGTTTGCATTGGAGTGACAGCATGTTATATATCTCTATTCTGACATTCTGATCTTTATTCTGTAACGTGATCCACTCAGTACATTAACGCACAAAGGCGTTGAACTGGGTGAGTCGTTAGATCGTAAGCCATACAACGTTGTATCATTTCTTCCCGCTCCTTACGTCCTGAGTTCAAATTCCGCCCAAGTGAACTTTACTTTTTATCCTTTCGAGGTCAATAAAATAAAGTACAAGCAAAGTACTTAGATTTATATGATTGACTTGCCTCTCTCCCTAAATGCTTTTGGCCTTGTGTCAAAATTAGAAAGAACTAAATTAACATAAATTTTGCCGCAGCTATAGTTTATTCTGTCATATAACTTGATACACAAGCATGATGTACAATATTTAATCGCACATCAACTGGAAACCTCGACTGGTCAAACACTACTTTCACTTTGGGCGCAGTCAGCGTTCATACAGCCACGCGATCCCCAATGATTGGATCTCAAACAAAGTAACTTAATTCAATGTCTAGACTCGTCACTATGTCACTCCACTCGAACCGTACCTCAGCTGATGGCAGTTTGTGCTATAATTAACTTCCTCCCCTTAAAATTCAGAATTGTTAAGATTCCAGTCAGAATCAGGACATTTACTGTATAGTTCCTCGCGGATCTTTTTTAAAACGGGGGCCACATTTTTCATTAACGAAACACTTTGAAACTTGGAACACTGGTAGAATGTGTCATATAAAACATCTTTTTCTCTTAGTCTTCTTAAAAAAAAAAGAAATCCATAAATTATTCCATGTTAAAGTTGTCGTATTTCTGTAATTTCAACCAATCACTGACGTCCATTCAGCCAATATACATTTAGTGCCGACTACATAAACAAACGATTCTGAAACAATTAACCCTAACCCTAACCCTAACTCTAACCCTAACCCTACCCCTAGGGTTAGGGTTAGGGTTAGGGTTAGGGTTAGGGTTAAAGCAAATTTAAAATGAAAAAAGCAAATAAAACGAAGAATCGTTTGTTTATGTAGTCGGCACTTAATGTATATCGGCTGAATGGACGTCAGTGATTGGTTGAAATTATCGAAATAAGACAATTTTTTACATGAAATAAATTCGAATACAAAAATATTTTTCTGTTCTATAACACAAAATAAATAATATACGAAGTTTGAAAGTCTTTCGGTACCAAAAACACTACGTAAAACATTAATGAAAAATGTGGCCCCCGTTTTAAAAAAGATCCTTCCTCGCCTCTCCATCTCAAACTGTTTATGAAAATCATATGATGAAAGCAGTGTTAACCTAAATGAACCATTTTAAAGAATCCAAAAACATTTTCAACATCATTTCTACCTACATGTCTAAAACTAAAAAGTAAGTTCTTTTTTAAAAACAAACACGATTACACACACACATGGACGTATATATACGACATAAACACCCATAAATACACACACACATAAACACAAACACACACACACACACAGACACACACACACACACACACACACACACACACATATATATATATATACCGAAAGAGAGAGAGGAGGAGGATACAGAGTGAGATGGGGATACAGAGAGAGAAAGAGATGGGTGGCAGTTTAAAGCTTATATATTCAACGAAGATAGATAAAAACAAAATTTAGCAAAGCTATGAAAGTAGAAAGTAGGTTTGTTTAAATACATGGGTGTGTGTATTTGTGTGTGCGTGCGTGTGTGTTTTTGTGTGTGTGGATGAATACAATATATATATGTATAATTTCCAGCTCCATTTTAATTTTATGCCAGTATATTCCATTCAGTCTTAGATATATTTCTTCTAAAGAAAGGTGGTTTCACCATTTCTCGGTTCGATAGCTGTACAATGTAAGTCGAATAAATAGCTATGTTAGTAGATTTTATCTCTGTAATTATTCGTGTCAATAACACGCCTTAGGTACGGAAGTGATTATCTTTATTCGCGTTCATGCGTGGCACATGAAAATTGATGGTAATTACGATATATTGAATGAGAAGAAATTTGACGTCAACCTTAAGCTAAAATACTTTTACCTAGTAAGGAAAATAATTATTAGTGTCCGTCTTGTATTGCGTCAAGAGCATTATATCAGTTGTATGTGCGAGTGTGCGTGTGTGTGTTTAAGAATATGTATATATGTATATTCAAGAATATATATGTATATGCTTATGTATGGATATATATATGCATGTGTATATATATATATATATATATATATATATAT
>NC_068984.1:13920079-13921345 GCF_001194135.2 Octopus bimaculoides
TATATATATATATATATATATATATACAAATATGCTATATACTTATATTATATGGCTGTATATATACATAAGCACATGAAATGTGCAATACATACATGTACAATAAATACACGATATACATGCGTATAAAAACATATATACATAAATACACACACACATATATGTACATAACTACATGCATATGTATGTATGTATGTACGTATGTATATATGTATGTATGTATATATGTACGTATGTATGTATGTATGTATGTATGTATGTATGTAGGTATGTATGTATGTATGTTTGCATATTAATACGCATACATAATAAATATACGTAGTTGAAATCTGAGAAAGTATGTCGTTAAAAGTGTAGCAAGCCGACGTAAAATTTTAAGCAGACAGGTGTTGCTTAGATTGCCATGAACTAGGAACAATTGTAAACAAAAATATCGGTTCTCCAAATACATTAATACCCACAGCATTTTGAAAAACTATTCTTCAAATGATGAAATATTAATTATACGGTGAGGCGGCATCTCATAATACAAGGGGAACAAAATAAAAAGATTAGGGTAGAGAAATGTAGTAAAATATATATTTTGTGACAGTAGTAGAAAACAGATTTTCCAGTCATACGACTCTTGTTAGTTATCTGCACTTTTAAATTCATTGAATTTTAAAAAAAAAGATGGATGACATCTATAAACGAGAATAATGAAGGAAATATAACAATTAATGTGTGCCCGAAGCTGTTCGAAAGATAATGGAATAAACAATAATTATTCGTTTGATTTTACAGTAGGTCATCCAACTTCATGACAATCTTCAATATATTTATATATCTTATATGTGTTTATATGTTATGTGTGTGTGGTGTACGCGTCCCCGTGTACATATATGCACAAACACCTGCACACACGCGTATAAAATCTTATACTTTAGAATCTCGCAGCACGAGTATGTGCTGTGCGAGCCGAAACGCGTGCAGATTTTTGTCGTGAAGTACGAGAGGAAATCCACTCTACGAGCACACAAACGTCTCATCTTTAAGGTAATTCATTTAGTAAAATTAAGTATTTCTTTCGCATTCTCGTTTTTTTATAAATATCAATTTACTTGTAAATACGCATTTTCTATCTTAAAACCCATTTTGAGTGGTTTTCGGAGGCTGGAACGGATAAATTATATATCAATGGAAAAAAATTGGTTTGTAAAACGAGTAAATCGTAGGATGAGCTCGGTCATGGAACGAATTAAACTGCGAAATAACATTGTATATATA
>NC_068984.1:13927420-13930054 GCF_001194135.2 Octopus bimaculoides
AGTTAATTTTTTAAATGTTTAATTTTTTCTAGTAATCGATTAGTTAATTTTTTAAATGTTTAAATTTTTCTAGTAATCGATTAGTTAATTTTTTAAATGTTTAAATTTTTCTAGTAATCGATTAGTTAATTTTTTAAATGTTTAATTTTTTCTAGCGGAAGTGTAATAGTATCAGCGTTTTTGTTTGTTTTTGGCAGAATTACCTTTCAGACATACAACAAAGGAGTTCACATAAAAAATTTTGCAAGCCTCTTCAATAAGAGTTGAACCAAATATGCAGGTGGTTTTAATGCTGTAAAATTAAATTTTTAATACAAAGATGACTGACTGATGAAGGCCACATGCTAGCAGATTAGTGAGGATATTCTGATAACATGACATGTTTAGAAGGCATTGATATCGTGAACCTCTCGCGAACAAGGGGTCACTAGTGCCCGACTCAACTCAATAAATATTCTATAAACCTGACTCTACGGAAGCCATGTTTGTGATAACTGAAAGATGAGAGAGATAGAAAGACAGAGGATAATTGTTAACGAACGATAATCCCATGGAATATGGGGCATACGATGTTAAATCAATAGATAAATAACTGTTAGATTCGAAAAACCGTTGCCCATTTTGGATATAGTACATACCATATCATGTTTGAAAAGATTTGCATACTCACTATAAGTTAAAAGAAAATATTGTAGATTTTGTCGATGAGATTGTTTAGAAGATTGTTTTGTTAACTAATAACTAACAAGGGTGAAGGCGCATTGCTCAGTGGTTAGAGCGCCGAAATTACGATCGTGAGGTTGTGAGTTCGATTCCCGGACCAGGCTGCATGTTGTGCTCTTGAGCAAGACGCTTTATTTCATGTTGATCCAGTAAACTCAGCTGCAGAAATGAGTTGCGATATCACTGGTGCTAAGCTGTATCGGCCTTTGCCTTTCCCTTGGATAACATCAGTAGTGTGATGAGGGGAGTCCGGTATGCATGGGCGACTGCTAGCCTTCCATAAACAACCTTGCCCGGTCTTGTGCCTCGGAGGGTAACTTTCTAGGTGCAATCCCATGGTCATTCATGACCGAAGGGGGTCTCAAACAAAACAACAAAAAAACTAACAAGGATAACACAAAGTACAAAACATGTCTGTTGTACATTTGAAACCGCTTATGTTCCTTACTTAACACATACATCTTCAAAAGTCATGGATAACGTTTCCTATTGTTCTTCGTGCTAAGCTAATTACTGAAATAAACAAGGATTCCATTATATTTCTTCTGACGCAACATTTCTTCGAATATATATTACGCATCAAACATATATTTAGCCTTCTTACAGATATATTTATTGAATATTATGTGAAAATTGAGGCATCTTTTACTCCCAGATACAGAGATCAGATATATTCGTAAGAAATATCGTTTTTAAAGCCAAGTTTATCAATTTAACAATGTTTGTTGTAGCCATTTTCTCTCAAACGAAATTAGCTCTAGGTTCGATTTAAGAAAGTGGAACGCAGCTGCTTTGAATCTGGTAAGTCCAAGACTAATTTCATAAGCAGTTTTACTATTTAATCGGATTATTGACTAAAATCTCTGAAGATCAGAGGACAGACATCAAGCTGGATGACAGCGGTAATTATGACATTCATGGTGACGTTCATGCTGGTGATGGTGAGAGTGTGTCGAAAATGATGACGACGACGATGACGACAACGACCGCGATGACGGCGACGACAACGACGACAACAACGACGAAGATGTTGATGACGATGATGACGACGACGATGATGGTGATGGTAATGTTTGTGCTGGTGTTGATGATGATGATGATGATGGGGGGAGGAGGAGGACGAGGAGGATGGTGGTGGTGGTGGTGGTAGTGGTGATGATGATGTTGATGATCATCATCATCATCAACATCATCATGTTGATGAAGACGGTGGTGATGACGAACTTGGCTAAAACAGCGACGAAGACAGCAGCGAGAGAGAAAACAATGACGATGAAGACGTTGATGATTAGGACGATGATGATGATGATGATGATGATGATGACGACGACGACGTTGATGATGATGATGATGTTGATGATGATAATAAAAACGATCATCATTATATGATTACAACAACACCAACACCAACGATCCTGAAAGCGATAGTGATTTGCTAAGGATATAATGACTGAGATTAAAACAATCTTTCAAATCCATCGTTACATAGATTTCACTATCAATTGCTGAAATTATGTTCAATGGATTTTTATTTTAGTCTTCTTTTTTTTCTTTTCTTGTATGTATTTATTTTTATGGCTTTTATTGTTGGAAATTTGAATTATTAGAAGAGATCGAATACATCGTCTACCCACCCCGACCCTACCATGCCATTCACACTAACACACTGTGGATTACTTCAGATATTAATCCTTGGAGACATTTTGCTTTCAGAATGGACTCTCTCTCTCTCTGTCTCTATCTCTCTCTCTCTATCTCTCTCTCTTTCTCTCTCTCTCTCTCACCCTCCATGTATCTATCTACTTATTTTCTATACATATGTATATGCATGTATATATATGTGTGAGTGTGTGTGTGTGTGTGTGTGTGTGTGTGTGTGTGTGTGTGTGTGTGTGTGTGTGTGTGTGTGTG
>NC_068984.1:13930472-13934755 GCF_001194135.2 Octopus bimaculoides
TTGCATTGAAAAACAAAATCACACCTCTTTCAATTTCATGTTTTTGTATTAGAGAACATAAGTGTAACCACTAGGTCCCTCTCTATCTTTCAGTCTATCTGTCTGACTCTCTATGTATCTATCCATCTATCTATCTATCTATCTATCTATATATTAAACTATCTACCTACCTATATTTCTATCTATCTATCTCCATTGTCATGGAACCTCACCCCCCCCCCAAAAAAAAAACAATGTTCTCTTCTTCTAAATACAACTCCAAGAAAACATCTGTTTTATATATATGAACAAGCTGTTTGTACATTCACAAAAATTTATTTTACAAGTTCGAGAAACAAACGAAAGTGCTAATAATAATGAAGAAATAAAAATATTTTTTTTATCAAAATTCTGATAACTTTTTTCTCAATATTTGTATGTGTGTGTGTGCGTGCGTGCGTGCCTGCGTGTGTGTGTGTGTGTGTGTGTGTGTGTGTGTGTGTGTGTGTGTGTGTGTGTGTGTGTGTGTGTGTGTGTGTGCAGAGAGTTGGAGAGTTTGTGCCAGCGATTAAGAGGGATATGCTGAGAGACATAGACAAATCAAATATACTCAGACACACAAATGAAAGTCTATACAGTAATTCTACAGCGTGATACTTTGCTCAACATAGCCAACATCACATCATCTTTAAAGTTCAATGAATTATTAATCAATATCCAGTTAATCTCAGCAGGAGAGATAAGTTATCTGTGTTAAGGCATAAACTAACTACGAGCTGTCTTCAAATACTTCGCCACTTAATAAGTTTTCAATGTATATAACACAATTGAAATCTTGGAGATAGTATCAGACCAATCTCGCATAATATATTGATTTGTTGGTACGCACTCAAGCATTCACTGTACAAAGGATAAGTTCACGAGTCTCGCCCATTCTACAAGAAGCTATAAAGGTAGCGATCTTGATTGAAAATATGCTGTGGCTGAATATTTCATTTCAGCATTCGGGGCTTTCGCACGGTCCTAATTAAGATATATGGAGTGAAACAGTTTGCACAAAGATAGTTTAATAGGAAATAAAATATTACATAAATATTTAATCAGCTTTGATTCAATTTTATATCTTGAAGCAATAAAGAAACGGATATTGAAATTGTCAAGAAATTCCACTATACCGTTCAACTTAATATCTGTCTTTGTTATAAGGTGTGTTTAGGCTCTCCTAAAGATCAATATCAAATATCAACAATGTAAAGAGGTTTCAATAGAAAGAAATTTAAAATATTGCTGTTATAATAAATGTACATTGTAGTCTTTTATGTAAAATAATTTCCCTATTTTATTGCGTGGGTGGCAGCAAATTCATGGTGCTGACAAGAGGTTTCGGAAGACATATAATGGTAGGAATTTTATTGGCAGTACATAAGGTATCTCGCATTTGAAATAACAATTGACGACCCAACAAAACATATAGAGAAACTCTATTAAAACAGATTCAACTTCGTCACCCGATCTGTTCAAAGTATCGACAAATATTTTCTCTAATCAGAAAATGTATATGCCAAAACAAAGGAAGAGAACAAGACCATACTTACAACAAAGCCTATAGAAACAAAATATATATGCTTTATGCACACACATGCGTGCGCACACATGTTCTATTTCTTCTAGCGGTTCGGCAAAAGTGACAGATAGAGTAAGTACTAGGCTCACAAAGAATACATCCTGGGGGCAATTTGTTTGACTAAAGGTGTTGCTCCAGCATGGCTGCAGACAAATGACCGAAACGAATAAAAGATAAAAGGATAAACTCTGCGATAATATGAACGATGCAGTCCTCCTGCAGCAGGAGAAATCTCCACCAGGGCAAATCAAAGAATCCAACAAATCAAGGTTTACGTTGGTCACCAAAGCCTCGAGCTCTTGCGCAAATGGTTTTCTCTGATATACAGGCGTGCACGTAGAGTAAGTGCATTCGCCCTAAACATCTTAGCCGCAGTCACCATCTCATCACAAATTCTTTGGTAGGTAGTATTCTTCTCTTCACCCTCACTTTCCATTCTAAGTAGATATTTAAAGCCTCCTTGTTGGCTTGACAGAAGAGGAAAGTATCTCACCTCATTTTTTTCAATTTCGGTCACCTCGCAACCTCTTTCACCAGGCCAACTCGTATAAGGACAATTAACCCCCTAGGACAATTCCTCCCGATGACGACTACGCCTTAGGGCAATTAAATGCCACCCCCCCATGTTAATTACTCCCTTTCCAGCATATTAGAAATTCTCTTAGCCCCCTGTGGGGCATAGGGCCTGTTTCCCGGTTTCAATGGCGTATGCGTCCCGCCCTCCCAGCTGGACGGGTCGGCAGTCCATCGCAGCTTTTTACTCAAGAAACTGGAAGAAAGAGTGAGAGAATGTTGTGGCGAAAGAGTACAACAAGGGTCGCCACCATCCCTCGTGGAGCTTCTGGTATTTTCGCTCAATAAACACACACAACGCTCGGTCTGTGAATCGAAACCGCGATCCTCCGAGCGCGAGTCCGCTGCTCTAACCACTGGGACATTGCGCCTCCACTTCCGACATTTTAAGAAGTTCTAAATCATCATCTGTTGGCCTCAGTGATAATTGCCTTTGGGTGGGGTTATTGTCCATGGGATGTAAATGTCCCCAGACTACCAACTAGCCAGAAGAACACCGCCTGCCCTGCCATACTGAAGGTGGCTGTCAGGGAGATACCCACGATGGATTTGGCGGGTAGTCGGATTTGTGTCACACGCAGTAACTATTCGACTTAAGTACACAGGTCAGCAATACTTGGACACCGTCCAGTTGAGTGCTGTACGGGCTTCTTCGCATCGCCTCGCACATGGGACAGTCCCTTCTGGAGGCATTTCTAGCTATGTGTAGTATATTTTGAACCAGCAGTGTTTCTTGGTAGCCCTGTCAGGTCAGAGAGATTGCTGGAAATTATCCGTGGTAGGACTGGATTGCCCGGCTAGGAAAGAAGAGTAGCGCCTAGCAAGTGTCCGAGTAAAAACGGCATTGATTAAAGTGATGGTGAAGACGATGATGATGATGATGATGATGATGATGATGATGATGATGATGATGATGATGACGGTGGGGGCGACGACGACAAGGACCACGACGACTCCGACGATGATGATGATGATGATGACGATGACGATGATGATGAAAATGATGATGATGATGATGATGATGATGATGATGATGATGATGATGGTGATGATGATGGTGATGGTGATGATGATGATGATGATGATGATGATGATGATGATGATGATGGTGATGGTGATGATGATGATGATGATAATGATGACGACAATGACGACAATGACGATGATGATGATGATGATGATAATGATGATGATGATGATGATGATGACGACGACGATGATGGTGACGACGATGGTGATGATATGTTGATGAAAATAGCATTTGAAAACCAAAATTTCATTTTGCAATAATTTTTCATTTCATTTTTCTATTTTGTTTTGTTTTTCTTTTTTCTTTTTCTCTTTTTTTTTCTATTCGTTTTCATATCGGAACATTTTCTTTTTTTAATTAAAAAATTACGATAAATTTTGCTATTTGTCTTATATTACAATTTTACATTTTTTCGATTTTTTTTTCTTTCTTCATTTCAAAAACTTATATTATTCATAAACAATATTATTATATGTTTGTTCCAGATTTATTCTGGTGTGGTTTGAATGAGATTAGTTCTGTTTTTGTTTTTACTTTATATCGGTTTTCTTTTTATTATATTTACACAATTTTTATATTGCTATGTTTACCATATAGATATTTGTAAATGTGTATTTTCCTGTGGTTTATGATTAAATGTTTAGCTTCTACGCAGGTGTAATATGTCCGATATTTCGGCGTTATGTATATGTGCGTTACATATAAATGTGTATATGTAGAAAATAGACGCTCATTGTGGCTATGCGTATATATTCGTATCTGTTTGAATATGTGTGTTAACGTAGGTGAACAACAAAGCGTAAAGACCGCTGGGTTTTGGCGCCTTCAGTCTCTCTCTGTTGTACGTCTCTGTGTTATCAAACCTAAAACATTAATTGAATGCGTTTACAATGTGCATTATCTGCTCTGTGATTATTCCGATGTAAAGAGCACACCCTACTCCACCCGCACCCCCACCCCACCCCCGCTCCTACTTTTATTCGCCATGATTGTGGATGACAGGCCAATAACACAGAGTACGGCGAAATTTATAAACGCTCAAATAATACAAGCTACACACACGCTCCTTCAGATGAT
>NC_068984.1:13934899-13940169 GCF_001194135.2 Octopus bimaculoides
TATGTATATATATATATATATATATATATATATATATATATATATATATATATAAATATATATGCTATATACATGCATGCTTACATATACATGTTTATGTGTGTGTGTATGAATGTATATGTAGATTTATATAACACATACATGCATATATGTACGGTTACATACACATACGTGTATGGTTTTATATATATATATATATATATACGCGTGTGTGTGTGTTTGTGTGCGTGTGTGTGCAATCGTGCATACACACCCACACATATATATATTATATAAATGCATGTATTCCTTCATATACGCGTATATATGTACATTTATACGTGTGTGCGAGTGTATGTATAATTGATATATGTAGATATATACACACGCATATTTGTCCACACAAACAAACAAAAACACACACACAGATATGTACAAACCTACACACACACACACACACGTACATATATTTCTCTGCGTGTCTGTATGGAGAAAGCGAAAGAGCGTTTAGAGACCTAGGTGGGATTGGCATAGTCTAATGATCTGTCTAATGTATCGTTGTTTTTTTGCTTTTTTCATTTCTTTGCTAAATATGGCACCTGGGACTGTTCTAAGTCAGTAAGTATGTGCGCTGTTCTTGTTTTCTTTACCATGTCTCCAATGTGAGCTTTAAACTCGTCAGATGTGTTGTAACTAAAATATGAGTGTGTGTTTAAGTTTGCGATTTTCTTACGTGTGTCCTTTGTAACAGAAATACGGAACTTGGTGCAGTTACGAGATTGTGGCCAAGGTGGAGCACTGCCTTAAATTGTTTAGTCAAACAAATCGCCCTCAGTAATTATATATTTTTTTAAAATTTGTCACTCATTGTATTTGCTTCTTTTGCAGAAACTCCAAATTAAGTAGACATAAAGAAATAAACACCGGTTATCAAGCAGTGATAGTGATTGACAAACACAGGCACACTGACTTTTATTCATATATATATATATACATTTATCTATCTATCTGTCTGTCTATCTATCTATCTATCTATCTATCTATCTATCTATCTATCTATTATCTATCTATCTATCTATCTATCTATCTATCTATCTGTCTATCTATCTATTATCTATTTATCTATCTATCTATCTATCTATCTATCCATCTATCTATCTATCTGTCTATATGTCTATTTGTCTATTTGTCTATATATATATATATGTATATATATATATATGTATGTGTGTGTGTGTGTGTGTGTTATAAATAACAGTTTCCTTCTACCAAATCCAATCATAAGGCATTGGTCGACCAGGAGTTATTATAGAACACATTTCCCTACATTGCGTGCGCAATGGGGCTGAACCACGAACCACCTGTTTGCAGAGCGAATTTCTTAAGCACACACCCATGCCTTTTCGGTATTTCACCGAATTGTTCTACTCCGAAAGCATTGGTTATAGGAACTGGCACTTCGTGTGTTACGACAGCGGGGGTTACAGTTGCGTCGACCAACGGAAGAGCTCGCTCGTGGAATTAACGTGCTAATGGCTGAACATTCCACAGATACGTGTTCCCAGCGTGACACAGATTGTGACAAGTCTGACAGTTTGGCATAGAGGTACAACTCATTTTTGCTAGAAGAATGGAATGGAGCCACGTGAAATAAAGTGTCCTGCTCAAGGACACAACTCGGTGTCAGAATAAAACTCAAGACCATACGATCGTCTGCTGTATTTCCTAACCATGATGCCACGTTCCTTCACCCTGGTACTACAAATACATAACATATCAATCTTTATCCACTTCACTTGCCTTATCTCCCTTTATGAAAACTGCATTTGTATAATTTTAGAATGAACGTGTGGTGCATTTTGTTCTATTAAAACTGTATAAAGGTTCGATAACAAATAAGAACAATGAAAAATGGAAAGTTGAGTAATCTATATATATATAAACATATATTTCAGGTACAAACGCCCATCACTGGCTCTTCGTTTCCATAATTTATCCTTTTATTTCTGCTTTGCAATGCTTCAAGTAAAGTACAAAGATCTTCTAGAGTAGAGAAAAACGTGGCTAAATTTACCGTCCAGACTTTTGTCGTCGCTGTTGTTAATATTGTTGATGTTGTTGTTGCAGTTTTCTTTTATATTGTTTGTTGCAGTTACCGTTTGTATCGTTGGTTGTCGTTGTCCTTGTTGTTGTTGTTGTGGTTAATGTGCTGCGAGATGTAAAATGCGTCGCTAAGATAATATTATATCATTCAAGGGCGAACTTTAGAAACCGAACGAGTATTGAAGACATGTTCTACTTCTACATCATACTTATATAAATTGAGTTTATCTTGAAAGCTTCCAAGTAACGGAGAAAGAGAGACAGTCAGGTAGACAGAAGACAGACAGACAGACAAAGAAACATATAGATAGATGGACAGATAGATAGATAGATAGATAGATAGATAGATGAAGAGAGAGAGACAGTTCGAGAAAGAGAGACGGGGAGGGGAAATAAATTTTGTAACTTCGAATGAGACTGCGTTCTGTTTAGGATTTGTTTTTATCTGGAATAACTCCAAACAAAGAAAATATCGCCCAGAGTTATCATTCAATTGTGTCTCATAGATAACTGTGTTTTATTTATCAATAACAAAGTAATTACTTAATAATCTTCTGTAATTTATATTATTTATATTCATAGATTAAAATATATAAAAAAATGTTGTCTCTTTTCGGTGTGTTGGTCTTTACGAAGGCAGCGCGCTAAGCGGCATTTCGTCCCTCTTAGTGTTCTGAGTTCAAACTCTGCCGAGGTCGACTTTACCTGTTATCCTTTTAGGACCGATAAAATAAATACCAGCTGAGCACTGTGATCGATGTAACCGTATTATCCCTCCATTAAAACTGCTCGCCTTGTGTCAAAATCTAAAATAAATGCACTTCTTTTAAGGCGACGAGTTGGCAGAGTCATTAGCACGCCAGGCAAAATGCTTAGCGGCACTTCGTCCGTCTTTATGTTCTGAGTTCAAATTCCGCCGGGGTCGGCTTTGCTTATCATTCTTTCGGGGGTCAATAAAATAAGTACCAGTTGAATATTGGGGCCGTTGCAATCGACCACTCCCTCTCTCTTAAAATTTTAAACCTTGTACGTAATGTAGAAAGGATTTATACATTTGTTACCACAATATACATTTGTTTCTTCGCCTGCCTAAAATATAAAATGTGCTGATTACCAATATTGTCCTAAAAACGAAAAAATAAACCGGTTATACTTGTCAAAGGAGTCGCAACGGCTGCGGCAGCGGAACAACGCGCGACTGCCGAAGCCCCTATAACCTCCGCGACGGCCGGAGGCGCTGGCGGACGCGAGAGAGGAAAGGAGGACGAGAGAGATACAGTCCAGCTAAGGGTTTAAAGTTTTCCATATTGTCACAAGAAGTGATATGTGGAGGACACGGCTCTAATGTTGTCAGAACAATCTAGGTTCGTCATGTAGAATTATTTTTCAACTGTTTCACTAGTCAGAGAGTTCAAAGGAAACTGTCTGTCTGTCTGTCTATCCATCGATCTATCTATGTAGGTATCTCTCTTCTATCTATATATGCACATATATCTATAAATGTGTTTACAGATATATGTGTGAGTATGCGTGTGAAGGGGATGTGTGTGCGCGTGCGTGCTCATATATGTATGAATCGCCGCACGAAATTTGGTTTTCCTTTCTAGATCACCAAGTGTGAAAATCAGAGTATGTACTAACATAGTATTTGCAATTATATCTCTAATTTAACATATTTTTAAATACAATTTTCTTCACTTACAATTGTTATAAAAAATATTTTCCTTGCTAGAGATATCTAAATAATCTTCTATTACATTATTTCATCTCTCTCTAAACGCCGTCGAAATACATATATAACTACATGAACTGAACACTGCTGATTTCTTCGTTGTAGGAAATAAATAACGTGAGACATTGTATACGTATCAAATTGCCGCTGGTGTCGTTCTCCTGTTATTGCAAATATCATGATATAAATTGACAGAATACTGTTCTTTGCTCGAAAACGTTAAATAAATTTTGTATCAACTGAGTTAATGATTAGCATGCCCGCGGTAGCTAAATATTTCGCAATCACGAAAGTTTAACACCGACAATTACTACAGATCCACTACCTTGTAAACATATATTTACATTCGCATACAGATGTTTAATTCATACTTATATTAAATATATAGCATGCTAGCGATATTAAATATGTAAAAGAACACATAGGTCTGATATAAGGACTATGATATTCGGTTAAAATTAATGATATGCCCACCGTCATAATACGTATTGGTTAAGATCACGAGCTACTAACCCCAATATTCCGAGTTCGATTCCAGGCAGTGACCTGAATAATAGTAATAATAATAATAATAATAATAACAACAACAACGAAAAATACCTTAGGAATGAGAACCCAGGTTCGAAATTTCCCCAAGACACCTGATGAAGGCTGGAAGGTATATCAGCTGACACGTTAACAACAAACAAGATAAGGACAACTATCCGTCAAATGTAAATAATCTAATTACATTTCTTTAAAAGAAATATAAAATTCTTTCGTACTCTAAGCACAATGCCCGAAAATTTTGTGGGGAGTGGGCCAGTCGATTAGATCGACACCAGTATGCAACTGGTACTTATTTTATCGACCCCGAAAGAATGAAAGGCAAAGTTGACCTCGATGGAATTTGAACTCAGAACGTAAAGACAGACGAACGCCCGGCCTGCTAACGTTTCTTATTTCTTTATTGGCCACAAGGGACTAAACATAGAGGGGACAATCATGGACAGGCAAAGGGATTAAGTCGATTACATCGACCCCCAATGCGTAGCTGGTACTTAATTTATCGACCCCAAAAGGATGAAAGGCAAAGTCGACCTCGGCAGAATTCGAACTCAGAACGTAACAGCAGATGAAATATCGGTAAAAAAGAAATATAAAATTAAATAAGTGAAGGGGTGGCTGTGTAGTAAAATACGTCATTCCCAACCAATGTGGTCTTGGGTTCAATCTCACACCGCAGCAACTGTGGATCCGGGCTATATGTGTGTGTGTGCGCGCGTTTGTCCGCCCAATATCGCTTGACAACTGATACTGATGTGTTTGCGTCCCCGTAACTTAGCGGTTCGACAAAAGGGACAGACAGAATAAGCACTAGGCTTACAAAGAATAAGTTCGACTAAATGCGGCGCTCCAGCATGGCCGTAGTCTGATGTCTGAAACAACTAACAGAATGCACACACACACACACACA
>NC_068984.1:13940179-13941185 GCF_001194135.2 Octopus bimaculoides
ATATATATGCATGTATGTTTGAATGTATATGTCTCTAACTGTGTCGAGTTTGTCCCACCCTACCACATGACAACCGGTTTTAGTTTATTTACATACCCGTAAATTGATGACTAAACCAAATAAACCGATAGCTGAAGATTTTCCGCAACACGAGTCTCCGATAGTCAAACCGAGTGTTGAAAGACAACAATAGGATCGATCTTTGGATCTCGCATTAATTGAATGAGGCTAACCTTACCAAATGGATTTCGTTGCAGTTGTGGAAAGGAAACGATTCTTTTGAAGAGAGTGGGGACAGGTGACGAAAGACGTATTGTTACATGGCAATGTAAAGTGCAAATGATCATGCGAAAAGCACGACCAACTATCATAAAGAGCCTCAAAAAAAGGACTCATCCGAAGAAAGTTATGCTCTCAATTGGGTGGCATTTCAAGTATATGGACCTATACTAGCTTATTCTCACTGATAGGACCATAATTTCGGAGGTATACTCTAACAAGTTACACAAATTAAACACAGCGGTCCAACAGAGACATCCAGCACTTGCTAATACTGAGGGCATCGTCTTTCATAATGACAATGCCAAACCACACACTTCTTTTCAGATATGGTTGGGATGATTTGCTGCCCCCTCCATATTCACCCAACCTTGCTCCGTCTGATTCCTGCCTGTTTTGGTCGCTTGAAATTTAATAGAATGGACAGACATTCAGGTTTGAAGAGGGATGTCAAAATTCATGTAGTTATCTCAATGAATGAATAAATGGATTTTAGTTTCGATTTAAAAGCCAAACGGATATCAAAGTAAGAAAAGAATACAACAAGAATTTATATAAAATAATAAGAAACATATATACCTACATTTAAAGAGACAGGGTATTAAAAGTTGAGGTAGGGAAGAGATTAAGGTAACCCGAAAAGAGGAGGTAGTAGGTATAGGCATAGTGAGGGTAAAATATATGTATATATATATATATATATATATATATATATATATATATATAT
>NC_068984.1:13941441-13943162 GCF_001194135.2 Octopus bimaculoides
ATATATATATATATATATATATATATATATATATATATACATATATTCATATACATATATATATATATATATGTGTGTGTGTGTGTGTGTGTGTATGTATATGGTGTAACTTATATTTGATATACGATGTTAGTATACCACTTCTCTTATGCAACTGTACATCCAACCTAAGAGACAGACTACTCATTCAGTCACAATATCATCTTCAATATTTTTAACCATAAAACACAATCTACATATAATACACTCTATATATTATATTTATCATTGTTTTGTCTATTTTGTTGTTAGATTTCTTACCTTGCTAATATTTTATGTCCACAAAATACCATTAACTTGATTAAACAGTAACGCAGATTCGACAGAATGGAAAGAAAATAAATATTGACTAAATAAATATAGAAATACCGGTATGGTAACCAAAAAATAATATATATTGCTTGTGTATGTAATTATAGTCGTAAATATATATTTTACGGACATGGTGTTTATAACAGCAATTATATCAACAATGGTCAGCTTATATTAATTATCTAGACGTCTTCCCTTATAAGACATGCGAGCTTTGACATAAAGTTCATCAGAAATATTGATTTCTTATATCTACCTACTCTGTATCTATTTGGAAGGAACGGAATTCTTGTATTCTTTCTATTTCATGTCTGCATCATTTAGAGTGGACTTCGATAATGTTTCCCAACTTTCAGGATAGTGTTGTTAAACCGAGCTTCGATTAAAAACAAAAAGAAAAAGAATAGACGAATATCTCTATCCTAGACGGGTTTCCGTCCAATCTCTTTTTACCAAATTTTTTTCGCATATCTTTGTACTATTAAAAAAAAATATATATGATAGAAAACAAAACACATGCAATGTTTGCTGGAGTGCATGGATGAACTGAAGACCACATCTTTGTGAAGCAAATTTGTCTATCACTGGATTCATACGCGCGTATATGTGTATATAAACAACTACCATTAACCTGTGATTGAGAAGTAATATACGCATAGACACGCACACACAGACACACACACAGACACAAACACACACACACACACACACACACACACACAATTATCTTCGTTTTCCTTGAATCATTTACAACTAATATATCACAACCAAAGAAAAATTACTCTTAAATAGTACTGAAAGTTTGAAACAGCTGTAGCGATCAAAGCAGCAACAGTAGTCACATAGTTTGGTAATCATATATGATTGCATAATATTGAGTTTGTTACATGAACGATGCCTTGCCGCTTTTCACAATCCAGTAAGTTTATAGAAGAATCGTATAATTTATCACACCTAACCATTTATATGAAATTTGGTTCGAATCGGCATCACACTTAAAGAACTGTAACAAATACTAAATTTATGCTATATTGATATCTTCATCACCTTTCTTGTCTTCATATGCGTATATGTTCGTACACACACATACACACGCGTACAAACACACACATATATCTATTATGCATATGCCTATTTATTTCTAAATCTCTGAACGAGAAACATTCACTAACATTACTCTAAAGTAAAGATTATTTCCCAACATAATGTGGCAGTCCTGAATAGGACGAATGTTTCTGTCATTTAGCCTCAGGGCTAAATAACAGCGACATTCGTCCTAATCAGGACTGCTACATTATGTTGGAAAATAATCTGACATATATATACATATACATACATACATACATACATACATATATATATATATATAT
>NC_068984.1:13943207-13945357 GCF_001194135.2 Octopus bimaculoides
TATATATATAATCTTAGTATATTAAACAGAATTCGTGTGTGTGTGCGTGTGCGCGCGCGTATTTTCGTTATGGTTTCAAAAATCGAGTTGCCGATTATGACCTATGAGGTATCAAAAGATTCAGTAATCTTTCAGCTACCAAATAAAGTATGTTTTTTTGTTTTTTTTTGCACAACGACTCTTTTCTTACTACAAAAATAACCTTGAACACGAGGTCGGATCGCCCGATTTTGAGGTTTTTAACAAAGGGAGGCAACTCTGCCTTATATCTTACTTAGCTTTATATCTTACATAGCTTTATATTTTACATAGCTTTATATCTTACATAGAGCATAATGAGAAAATGTTTAAAATACATAGAGATTTACCAGTAAGTGAAAGTTCGAAGATATACCGTCAACTTTATTAGTACTATTGGGTTGGCAACTAAGTTCCCACCGATTTTTTTATTTTTGGAATTTATTGCGTTTTTAAATTCTGGAATCTATTTTTTCCGAGAATTTTATTTTTTAATCATTTCGGAATCTTTTTTTTTTTTTTCTAGTTAATTTTAGCTAATTTTTGTTTATTTTCAGATCATTAAAATGGAATGTTAAGATAAGGAAAACGAGCATTTTCGACACCTCCTTCTGTTTCCTTTTAATCAACATTTGTGCTGTGTATGGAGAGGGTGCCATAGCTAAAAGAACCGCTCGTGATTGGTATGCCCAGTTCAAAAATGGAAATTTTTACCTCAAAGATGCACCTCGTTCTCGCCGTCCAGTTGAGTTCGATGAAGACTGATTAAACCAACTTTTGCTCGAAAATTCTCGTCAAAAGAAAAGGGAACTGGCAGAGAAAATTGAATGCTCCCACACTGCTATAAAGAAACATCTTCACTCGATGCGAAAGGTTCAGATGTATGGAGCATGGGTTCCACATGTTTTAAGTGACAACAACAAAAATCAACGAGCCACAACCTCCATCGGTTTGCTTACACGTCACCGCTCAGCTCATGGACACAAGCAACGATTTCTTTACCGAATCGTTACTGGCGACGAAAAATGTTACCTGTACATCAAAATGAAGCAGCGCAATGAATGGCTTAGCCCCGGTAAACAAGCTACATCCGCGTAAAACGAGGTTGTGCGTATGGTGGGACTGGGAAAGGATTATCCGTTACGAATTGCTTGAACGGAACCAAACGGTCAAATAGCTGGAACGACTCCACAAGGTTATTCAAGAGTAAAGACCTAATCGGCAGTATGGAGTTCTTCTGATACGCGACAACGCCCGCCCCCATATCGCCAATATTACCAAGGATGCCATTCAAACGCATGGCTGGTAAGTGCTGCCACACCCTCCGTACTCTCCTGATTTGGCACCAACGAATTTCCACCTCTTTCGATCTCTTTCAAATGATGCAGAATTTAGAGCTTGGTTGGATCAATTTTTCGAGTCGAAATCGGATGATTTCTACCAACGAGATATTGAAAATCTTGTTGAACGTTGGGAAGAAGTTGTAAACAACAAAGGTGAATACGTTATTGATTAATTAGTTGTTATTTACTATTACACCTTTAAATTTTTTTAAATTTAAATAGACGGCGGGAACTTAGTTGCCAACCTGATATTTAGTAGATAATCCTATGTTTGTATGTGCTTTGTTTAACCTAGAATTGCTTCTGATGCACCAGACCCATGGCATAGTTTTTGAATTGTTTTTCCTTCTTGAAATACTGTACATCTGCGTCTTTCTTTTGACGAAAGGGTGGATCTTGAGAGAGATTTAGCTGCTATTTGTATTAGCTGAAGCTATATCAGACACACCTCTGTGTGTGCGTGTGTTTTGTTGTGGTGAATACAATACTTTTTATCAGGATATTTTACACAATATTTTTCTAAGAAATCTGAAACATCTTTCTACTGCTAAAAAGAACTAGACATCCACGTCTCCACAATACCGAATGAACCACTAGCCCGACGTGAAGTGCATACGGGGACAGTGGAATCAAACGCCCTTGTACACCAAATGGGCCAACAGCTGCGACACAGGCACATTGAAGAATGGTGGGAGTGAAACACCTCACACTGAGGAAATCAGAAGGACCACGGTGATGCTCCACCATGACCCCACCCGCATGGCTAAAATTAGTAGAAGGGAGTATATA
>NC_068984.1:13946418-13947292 GCF_001194135.2 Octopus bimaculoides
ATATATATATATATATACACATATATATAAAACTTGAGAGAGCATTATCTATCGGTGTCATGACATATATGTTCTTAATGTTTTGTGCTCGTAGCTCAATTCTTCACCTTTTCTCGAAATAGAGATAATTATGTATTTTTATGTATTTCTCGAGAGGAAATATTGTGTGAAAGTTCAAATCTAGTTAAACTTTGATATTCAGTATTGTCTCTTTAAGTTTACCTCCGACTCGTTAGGTCAAAGCTTGTTCTTGTTTCATTGGCACATGAGCAACTGCGAAAAAAATACTCTCTGCTTGACATAGCACCTAGTCCTTTAAAAAGTTAATCCACTCTATATAGATATAAAGATTGTATGGCCATCCGTCACTAACGACGATGAGTGTTCTTGTTGATTCGAACAACAGGAAGTCTGCTCGTGAAATTTGTGGTACTCCGTCGGTTATGGTAAGGAGGGTTCCAGTTGCTCTGATCAACGGAACAGCCATACCGTGAAATTAACGTACAAGTGTCTGAGCACTCCACAGACACGTGTACTCTTATCGTAGTTCTCGGGGAGACTGAGCGTGACACAGAGTGTGACAAAGCTGGCCCTTTGAAATACGGGAATTGAAACCGCGATCCTACAACCGCGAGTCTGCTGCCCTAACCACTGGGCTATTGCGCCTCCACGCTCGTGAAATTAATATGTGACTGAATTCCCCACTGGCACGCGTACCCTGAACGTAATTGTTTGGGAGATTCGACGTAATTCGAAATGTGGCGAAGATTCTCGTTTCCGTTACGGACCTCATTTTTGCCAGCTGAGCGGATTGGAGCCAACGGATGTAAAGTGTGTTTTGCTAAAGTAAAAAAAGCGGCGCCGAAATCGAACT
>NC_068984.1:13947581-13951995 GCF_001194135.2 Octopus bimaculoides
ATATATATACGTATGTATGTATGTATGTATGTATGTATGTATGTATGTATGTATGTATGTATGCATGTATTGTATTGTAGGTATATAAGGCACTTGGGATTACTTTTATCGAAAAACATATTGACGGATAAATATGGAAATATTCTATTTCGTTGTGTATTGAGATACTTAGCTCATAAACACATTGTTATTATGTATATATCATAGATGAAAAGGAAATGAACCACAGTTTGTTTCTGAGTTATTTTCTAATGGATATGTTGGATAGCATGAAAGGATAATACTAGAATAAGATGTTAATTTATTCGTAAAAGTTTACGATCACAAATAGTCTTGACAAGCCAGAATGGAACAAAAAATAAGAAATAAAAATAAAAAGCAGAGAAGAATGATTCATTTGTGTTATTTATTGATCAGTAAAAATTGTTCTGAATCTAAACATACTTTAGTTTATATTGTAGAGTCAAACTGAATTTTGTACATAAGTAATAATTATGTTTGACAAAGAAAAAATTACTGTAGTGTAGACTTATTGCGTGCGCTTATGTGATTGATTTTGAGCTAGAAAATCGTCAATGACATAGAGGAATAGAAGGGAGACAGTTATATGATGAAGTAGGAAATCGAACATTTGTTTTCAATAAAATGATTATGCCTATCAGAATACTCAACGTTAGTTATATAATTTCCACCTCTTTACCTCTGTCTATTTGTACCTACGCTTTAGTAGAAAATATTAAAACATTAAGTAATGCTATATTTACGGATCCACAGGAACTACCTTGATTTATGTAGGAGGCATCACATCATTCAAACATAACAATCCACAAACACCAGACACACACTATATAATAAATATCCAATAAAATAAACAGCCACTACCAGCCCGTTTACCCAACGCATTACACATTCCGAAGGTGCCTAAAGTTCATACAGATGGACGGGTCTATGGCATTTCTTCTATCTCGCAACTGGATGAGGAATTCTAGCAAGTTTGTGCTGGCCATGATTGTATACTTTTACCATACAGAAATTATATGTTATAGGCAGCTTGTATTTCGTACACCTTCTATTTCCTACTTCTATATTGTTTTCAACGGTGGCGAAAATGCTGACGAGACTCTTCTGTAACACTCAAACAAAACCTTCATCCATCAAAATTCACCATCCATTTGACGAAATTCGCGAAATGTATGCACATATAGAAACTGTCGTTTTTCTCAACATTATAGTACAAATTATTAAAATTCACATTTTAAAACTGATCTGTCTATCCTTACTTTGTTGTGTACAATGTGTGATCTTACTGTAAAATTAAATTCTTCTCATTCACCAGACACGACCTCGTCATCACAGCGTCTACATTTACTTGCTACTTGTCTCCACCTTCCCTCAGCCATCATGAGAGGAATGGATGATCCTTCTGAGAGGAGCTGTTGTTGCTGTTGTTGCTGTGAGTGTCTCTCTGGCATCTCATGTTCAATGTCGTCTCTTGCTAGGAGAAAGAAGTTACAAGATTTCTGGTTATCTCTTCGTGGCAAATATCGTACTCTTGGAAATTAAACCAGCATGATTTTTTGTATTTCTAGCAGCTCTACAGGCGCACTTGACAATGCCTTCCTTGTGTGTAGCATCTGTCACAGTTCATTGCTGTTGGGCTTTTGTTTTAAAATCTTCCGGTTAGATAGTCTACATATGGCTTTTACTGGAACGTGTGTAGCAACAGGTCATTCTTTCTAAAATGCGCATTGTTTAGGTACACACTTCAGCGTATAAATGTGGGATTGCTTTGTAGACTTACAGAGTCATAAGGGCGTGTATATCCTTGGTGACTTCCACCGTTTACCCCTCACCAAAGGATATATCAGTTTGATCACCTAGCAATAAATGTGACCACGGGACAGTGATCAATGTTGTTACCCATGTCATTCACGGATGCTGCTGTGTTTTGGTTCCAACTACTGTGAGACAAATTCATGGATACATTTGTTTATTACTTTTCAAGGCTGTACAATCATCCTCTGTTCTGAAGATTAATTATATGTTGCAAAGTACCGTTTAATTCTCAACAAATGAGATGTCATTTATCGTGTCCATTTATTCCATAGATAAGACAAGAAAATCTACTGCGGCTTTGATCACGCAGATACATTACCTTCTCTTCTCTCTGCGTTAGAGACTGGTAGACTGACTTGAGAAGAGCACGACACAAAACAGTGGTATATTTCCTGACAACACAATGAAGTTCGTTTTAGTCCTTTCTGCAGAATGTTCCATCTTCCGAGGTTTCTTATTTGAAATTACACAAACAGCTTTCTGAGGAAAGCAATCAGTGCAGGAAGCATAGAACTAACATGCGCGAATGAATTGTAAGGAAACTTGAAAATACACTGCAATGTATTCCACAGAGAATGCTCTCCTCATTACTTTTAGTCCTTATGTTAATCCCTCTGACGAGTTTTACTGAGAAAATCTAAGCCTGTCTATGAGTTTAACAAATCCAAGCTGAGAATAAATCACATACGTAATATGGATGACCTCAAACTATATGCAGAAGCTGAAGACGGTCTGCATTCTCTAATTCAGACAGTGAGATTATTCGGCAATGATATCGAAAGGAGCAAACATAAAGGAGCAAACATTTGAAGTACATATTTTGAAAAAAAAAATGGAATAAAAAAACAAATGATAATTACTTTCATGTGGTTGGTAATAGATTTTTACTCTGAGAATTTAACACTTTGTTAACATGAAAATATATAAACATTTTGTATGTTCGGAAAATGTAAGGAAAAAAAATCAGAACAACTTACATATCGATTAAAATGTTATTTCTGGACCAATAGACCACTCCCATAAAATGCAAAATATTTAAATTAAGTTATTCTAGATTTGTGGGGTATGAATGTGAAAACAGTACCAGAAATAATTGGAGCATTGGTCATGATAAAAAAAAACAAATGAACAAAAATGTAGAAGCTATGTCTGAACCCTTACCACTCTACGCTCTCCCAAAAATATCCCTGCTTGGAATAGCCCACATCCAACGCAAGTCATTATCAATTTAATAATACAACCCAAACAAAACAATCCACAATCACAAGGCACACTCTATATAACAAATATCCAATAAAATAAACAACCACCTTTAGCCCGTTTACCCAATGCATTACACATACAACACACAATACAAGCATAAATACAACGAAATACTGCACCAGAACCCATAACAAAAGAAACCGACGTAATACAATACTTGGAAGAGTTTGTACTCACACAACAACAACAAAAGAACCCAGAATGCTCCACACACGCGACACACAGCCAGCAACACGGAGGTGTAGCAGGTGATGCAGTAGAAACTTGCCTGAAGCAACTAACTGTTGCATAATAATAATAATAGTAATAATAATAATAATAATAATAATAATAATAATAATAATTATTATTATTATTATTATTATTATTATTATTATTATTATTATTATTATTATTATTATAACATTAGTAAAATATCCATTCATGAATTTATTTATTTATTTATTTTAAATACATATTTTACCTGTGAATTTGCGTGTGTAAACTGGGAATGCATACAATGAGCTTCTCTGTCCTAGGTGTACGGAAAATACTCGGCGAGAAATAGAAGTAAATTTGTAGAAAAAAACAACAACAACAACATAATACTACTACTACTACTACTACTACTACTACTACTAATAATAATAATAATAATAATAATAATAATAATAATAATAATAATAATAGTGATGCTGATAATGATAATTATTAGAAATATAATCTTAGTCAGAGTCTATGAGACTTTTTCTGAACTTGTTCGTAGGAAATAAAAAAACAAGATATGTTATACACCCAATGCACGACAACATACATTAGAAAAAGTTACTGTTTAGTAATATGATTTCGAGTACCTATGTAGAAAATTGCAGTATCTTGAAATTCAAAAATGTTTTTAAAATATAGGATTAAAATTTTATATCATGACCTAAATGTTGTAGAGACCATTACATGTGTCTTTTGTACTGTTTAGATGAAATAATAAGAAAATAATGAATATTCATCGACTGAAGGTTTACGGCCAGCAATTTCTCCGGGATATAGTCGATTCCTGTGGTTGAATGTATTTTAATAGTTTTTAAGGACACACGAAAATATCGAGTACTAGAATTACAGAAAGTATACTAATACATGTTCCTATATGGATTAAAGTATCTTAATTGAGTATCCGGATGAAATAAAAGTAGATTAATTTTAAGATTAGCTACATGCACTCATTCTCCAATTGCCTAAGTGTGACAGACAATGCAGACGACATTTCATCGATAGAAACATGAGCGTGACGAATGCAAACGTACAGCAACAAAGAAACACACACACACATACACATAATGCA
>NC_068984.1:13952005-13953408 GCF_001194135.2 Octopus bimaculoides
TATGTGTGTGTGTGTGTGTGTGTGTGTGTGTGTATATGTATATATACATAAATACATATATATACATATGTGTGTGTGGGGGCGTGTGTGACTTTATGCGATTGGAATAATAAATGTAAAGCAATTCATTTAAAAAAGAAAAAAAACTAGTTGGTTCCTCTTCTCTTGAGGAAATTCGAGGCGTAATGGATGGTATGACTGGCAATTGGAACATTTAAATATTAATGCTTATTTAACTGTCAATTTAGAATTCGTGGACATCATTAATATTAATTTAAGCGTATGCATTAGTAATCGTTAAAAAATGTGGGAGTTTAAAATCTAGAAGTATAAAGTGCGCGATATCCAACACAGAAGCCAATGGCGGGTAACTAACCACCCGGGGTCTTGATCAAACATGTTTATGTTCAAAGGCGTACCAGACATGACCTCCCTCTCATTTTCAATATGAATACCGGCAATACGTTTGTTATATAATGATGTATTAAAATGTATTTATGTGAGTTAGAAGGGTTACAGATTTCGCTGCTACCGAGAGACTACATAAAAGCTTCCTCCTCATCATCCCGCCAATGTTATGTGTTGGTGTTATGTTCATAGAGAAGGCACTTATGTGTCCAGATTCAGTCCCTCTAGGTCTAATAAAATAAAGGTGATATTTTTGGCTGCTATATATATTGGCAAGACACCAATGTAATTAGATTCATAGATTCAATTAAAAAACAAATTTGTCTCGATTTCCTACGGTATATAAATATAAGTGTGTGTAATTCCTCTTTGTTTTATTTCTTCTTTTATTTGATTTGGCGGTATTTGTAACTTCGTTACTTAATAAAGTTTCTAATTTCTGAGAAAATTGCTCACATCAAACGTATCACTTAACCTCAGCCCTGACACTATAAAAGTTTTGTATGTAATTTTTATTTAAAATTAAATATCAGATATTGACATTGGGATTGATTGATGTTTATATTAAACATTATCATCAATTCATAAAATAAAACCAAAATCTAAATAATTATCGTGCCCAATACAATCATCAGCCATAGCTGTGGTAGTCGTTAGAATTGTAGTAGTACAAATATTTGGTGGTGACAGCAATGTTTCTAAGGAATTACTATGATGTTGCATGTGATGGGGTGTGGACATGAAATTGCTGTTTATTTAAATATTCACCATGTTCCTTCGTTGTAGTACTTGGACATCATTCATTAATTTTTTATCTTCTGTGCGAAAATACATTATTACACAAGTAGTTACAAAAAAGAAACATTTTTTTTTTTTTTTGCATGGAAATTATTGTAAATTACTACATTTATTTTCAACTGGTTACATTTAAACATTTTTTCGTACGGCATTTTGATATGTATATGTACATGTGTATACATATTTGAGAGTATATA
>NC_068984.1:13953418-13968789 GCF_001194135.2 Octopus bimaculoides
TATATATATATATATTGTTGGCATCCTTTTTTATCTCGGGAGACATTGGAGTCGCGCATAAAATAATCTCATCCGGTTTTGACATTTCATGTCCTAATACATCTCCTGCTGTGGCTGTATAGTCCTGTCCTGGGCAAACATTCCCTTTGGCAGGTGCCGCAAATGTAGCGAAGGCTTTGCCTGGCTGGTTGTAATATCATAGTTTCTTGTTGACGTCTTTTCTTGTCTTCCCATTTCTCCCCTCTCCCTCTGTCATTCCTTTGTGTTCCTTCTTCTATAGTGCGTCACCAATCTCGGCAGTTGCTGGCAACCGCTTCCCAGTTGCTAATATTGATGTCGCAGGCGTTCATGCCCCTTTTGCAAACACCCTTGTATCGTAAGAACGGTCTTCCCACAGATCTAGTGCCCCTAGCAACCTCTCTGTAGAGTATGTCCTTGGGGATTCTGCCATCTTCCATACGACTAACATGTCCAAGCCATCTCATACGTCTTTGTGTGAGGAGTGCAAACATGCTTGGTATTCCTGCTTGCTTGAGGACATCTTTGTTGGGGACACGATTCTGCCATTTGATGCCCAGGATTTTCCGGAGGCAATGCAAGTGAAAGATATTTAGGCGACGCTCTTGGCGTGTGTATGGCCTCCAGGTCTCACTACCATACAGTAGAGTGCTAAGGGCACATGCCTCGTGAATCTTCATTTTTGTGGTCTTGGTCATCTTATTGTTGTCCTGTGCCCGTTTGTAGAATTGGGCCTTCACAGAAGCTGCCTTGCCAATGCGTGTATTGAGCTCGGCATCAAGGGATAGGGTGTAGGTGAAGGTAGAGCCGAGATATGTAAACTTCTCCACCTACTGTAGTCTGTGGTCACCAATATGTATGTTTGGGATGTCCGATATAGCCTGACCCATGATGCTTGTCTTCTTGAGGCTAATAACTATGCCGAAGTCGCTACATGCTTGCTGAAAGCAGTTGATGGGCCTTTGCAGGGCTTCTTCAGTGTGTGATATATATGTACACATGTGTGCGTATGTATGTATGCATGTGATATCTATCAATAACAGTGATTGTTTGTAGATGGGTGTCACAAGTTATCATTAAAATCTAATCAAAATACTTTTGAATGTTTCTTTTGATAACAAGAGTAAAAATTATTAATTATAGAAAAACTGTGATTTGTAACTGAATTGCGACGAACACAATAGCTTTTGTATTTAAGTTCGGTTTCTGTTGAATCATAAATCCTTTTTAGTGTTAGATATAACTTCTAAATTAATACACGTAACTGGAATATAAAAGAAAATGGAGACTATTCAGTAATTTATTTCTCCACCACTTTATAAACGTGATCTATAAAAAAAGATACTTTTCCTGATGGCTATAGGGAGAAAGGGTGTTACCCTAAAAGTTATATCATGTATTATTCCAGATAAGATTCAGATCATTAATATTTATCAGATCGATTACACGTCTACATTAATATATCAGAAATATTGCTTTTTATTTTCAGCATTTTTTTCTTTCGTTTTATTTTAGAAAGCTCTCTTTTTTCTTCTCATCTGGCTACTTGGTTGTTGTTTATTCATGCAATCCAATTTTAAATATTCCATGTTCTATGGCTTCTGTTTACGTTTCCGTCCTAACAGAGTTTATAAAATAATCAACCCGTGAAAAATGAAACGCGAAACTAAGTAATGAACGAAACAAGCCTTTCAATTATTTAAAAGGAAACTTGATTCCTGACTCGATAATGTTTTATTTTTATTTTTTGGAAAATGAAATTATTTGGAAGGAAATACAAAATCATTGTTATTTTCAGAATAGCAGTTTTGATAACACAATAACTTGCGCTTTAATTGCAGGGAAGAAAATTAATATTTAATAGAATGCTCATTACGTGTTTGTTTGCTTTTGTCCGTCATCTTCAATTAATATCGCTGTCTTTTTTTTTTTTTTTCAATGTTCATTATTGTTTTGATTTGTTTATTAATTAGTTTGCATTTATTGTATTGGAAATAAATCAACCTGGCTAGAGAAAGATATGTTATTAAGGAACTTGAGCATGTGGTTTGTAATGACACTGCCATGGTTTATATCGACTGTAGCGCAGGTTATAAAGAAATAACTAGCCACAGCTGTACACACTACAATGAAGTTATGTTTATGATTGTTTCACCGACTGAAGAGCATCATTTTATAACGATAATGTGCGAACAATGGGTTATTTACGATGTTATATTCAGAAATTCTATTTACACGTTTTTCACGATTATGGTAACACATGTTGAAGTCATTTTTGCAGTTTCAAACAAAAAAAAATATTTAAAAAATCGTGTGAGTAGGAATTAAAACTAGAGATATGATGGCTTCAAATACATCTCGACTATAATGGTTCCGTATAGCTTTTATCTCGGGAGAGAGAGAGATAACACGTTGTAGTGTTATATCAGCTCTTGTATTTCTGCTTGGTTTAATCAATGATACCGTTGCTGTTGTTTGAGCAGCAGACTAACTTATAAGGAAAGGTAACCCGTCCTTTAGCGAAATGTATTACCCAACATGTCTGTTTAGTCGATTGGGTTTAATACAAGTGATTTGGTCGCTATTTATAGCCGAATAATCTTCATGTTTGCTCATGTGATTGATGTAGGTTTTAGTAGCATTGTACTTGAGTATTATAAATAACTATCGAATCAAACAGATCGCAATGATTGATATTCGTTTGAATTGCTTGTGATTAGATACACTTACTTCATTTCCTCCAATATCACAGCTTGGGGACCCATGCAGCGACATGAGCATACTTGCTACCGTCAGCAATCACACCAATATTCAAATGTGTTAACAAGCAAGTGCATGGCAAGTCAGGAAACGGAAGAACGTCACGCCATGCTGGCTTAAGTGTGACACGATTTACTAGCTTACAATTTGGAAATGTTTACAAAATTCTACTTTGTTTCAGACTACCTAGAAATTACTAAAGATTGAAATTAACTTTGAATTTTGTGAAATAC
Organism: Octopus bimaculoides; assembly: GCF_001194135.2. Lineage (NCBI taxonomy): Eukaryota > Metazoa > Mollusca > Cephalopoda > Octopoda > Octopodidae > Octopus > Octopus bimaculoides. The sequence continues at coordinate 13,956,430 of NC_068984.1, forward strand.
ACAAAATCAGTCTTCTGATGTCAACTTTGGAAATAAGCAGCATACATTTCAAGTTCATCTTTTGAAAATAATAATAATAATAATAATAATAATAATAATTACCTGTGAATTTGCGTGTGTAAACTATGAATGCATACAATGAGTTTCTCTTCCCTAGGTGTACGGAAAACACTCGGCGCGAAATGGAAGAAAATTTGAAGAAAGAAGAAATAATAATAATAATAATAATAATAATAATAATAATAATAATAATAATAATAATAATAATAATAATAATAATAACAATAATAATCATAAAAATAATAACAATAACAATTACTTTAAGCGGTTGATAATAGATCGTCACTTTGAGAATTTAACAGTTTGTTCCCATGAAAATATATAACTATTTGTAAAACATGATTTACATATTCACAAATTAAAATGTAAAGTGAAACAATCAGAATAATTTACATATCGATTTAACATGTCATTTATGATCGATAGACCACTCCCATAAAATACAAAAAATTACCGGAATATATTTGTGTAAATCTACTCCAGATGCAATGTTGACGTTCATTAAGCATTGAATCAACATTGATTTGAAATGTTGAATTAGCACTGATTACGATTCCTTTTAAAATAAACATTGATGTTGAATTCTGTTATTCCTTAGTTTCCTACTCCAGATATGTAGATGACATCCTCATGCTGACGTCTTACTCGAGAGGAGCCAATTAGCATATTTAACATATTCATCAACGTCGACAAACACAGACTATGAAATTAAGCATCCCGACAATACCGAATCCGTTCCTTTTCTATCTTTCTCTCTCTCTCTCTCTCTCTCTCTCTCTCTCTCTCTCTCTCTCTCTCTCTCTCTCTCTCTCTCTCTCTCTCTCTCTCTCTCTCTCTCTCTCTCTATTTAATTTCCGACTCGAAATCATATAGAAGCATCCATTAATATCAGCTTCTAGAAGAAAGCTACCAGTAGGAGTTTATTCGTCTAAAACAAATCATCCGTATCTAGCAGAGCCAGGGCTAACTACCTACAAAATGGAAACGAATCTGTATACAAACGCAGACAGTGAATAGTCTAATGCGATGGTAAACTATTCGTCTCTCTATTCATTTTACCACCCACTATTCCTAGCCGGATCGTGGGTGGTGGGGATGTATTCTCCCGACACATTCTCCAAAGATTCCTATCGGAAATAACTGTCATTAAACTATAGATCTTCCAAAGTCAAGAAATTCCAAAAACGCTAAGACAAAGGCTACCCAGCATCCTTGTTTTGTTACTGGTTTCAGAATATTATCCGAAATAAGTTTCAAAATTCCGACAATACTTGTTATTTAAAATTACTAAACCGGATGAAACAAACGTTCGAACTCGCAAAGCAATCCCTAGAAAGTACTGGATACTGAACGTTCTATGCGAAAATACTTATCAACTTTTATAGTAATAATGTTCAAGCGTTAGCCATCTTTCTTATTAACAATGCGATCATGTTTATGAGACTACGCAGTGCATAATATGATTTATAATAAGGATATCTCACATCGATAGATCATTCACAAAAGTTACATCTGCATTAAACTGGATATTGTTACAGATATTGCTTCTGTCAAAAACATTTGAATAAATGACTTAACAACGAAAGAACGGTTATTTTCAAGGCCCCAAAAATAAATGCAGAATTTGTTTATTATCACCAGACATTATCTAAATTGCGCTGATTAGATCATTTAACGCAACTAGTCTACACGTCACACATTTCTTCTTCAAAAATTTAGCGTTTGAATCGTAACTGAGTCGACGGAAGTAGCTGGTTCTCTGTTTTCTTCATAAGTGATTTTTGTGTCGAAATATTTAAATACAAAGCCAAAATGTCAAAATATGTTAATTTTCATTTTGCATTTGTTCACTTACTCCCAAACCTGCGATTTGATACATATATATAAGGAGCACTCCGTCGGTTACAACGACGAGGGTGCCAGCTGATAAGATCAAAGGAACAGCTTGCTCGTGAAATTAACGTGCAAGTGGCTGAGCACTCCACAGACACGTGTAATCTTATCGTAGTCCTCAGGGAGATTCAGCGTGACACAGAATGTGACAAGGCTGGCCCTTTGAATTACAGGTACAACTTATTTTTGCCAGCTGAGTCGACTGGAGAAAAGTGAAATAAAGTGTCTTGCTCAAGGACGCAACACGTCGTCGGGAACTGAACTCACGACTTTACGATCGTGAGCCAAATGGTCTAGCAACTCAGCCATGTGCCTTCACTATATATATATATATATATATGTGTGTGTGTGTGTGTGTGTGTGTGTGTGTGTGTGTGTGTGTGTGTGTGTGTGTGTGTGTGTGTGTGTGTGTGTGTGTGTGTGTGTGTACATAGATAAATAAATAGGTAGACAGATACATACATACGTACATACATACATACGTGCATACATACATACATACATACGTACATACATACATACATATATACAAAAATACCCTGTTGTTGATAGTGAAATTCCAATGAAGGAGCCTTTCAGAGTTTCTGAAGCATGGAACAAACTCCCTGCTTCAGTTGTTAGTTGCTGTGGCATTGCATCCTTTAAAACCCCCCATGCTTCCTGAAATTCACTAACACTACACCTGATACCACCCACCTTTCATACGCATGTACACATGTACATCATGACTCATATACCGTTCAGTTTCCTGACTTTTGTACATAATTCTACGTACTGTGCATGCACCTTTGATGAATTCTGATGCACCTGAGCAATATACACAATAATTACATTATTATTACCCCCGCCTTAGCGAAGGCAGAGGTATTGTTTTCAGCCGTGTTTGTTTGTTTATCTCAAGAACCGCTGGAAGGATTCAAATGAAACTTTCAGGGATGTTTATCCGCTTGACTGGCACGTGATTAGATTTGGGGATCGATCCGGTACCGGACAAGGATTCTGGGTTATTTTTCCGCGTTTTTTTAACTAAATTTTTGAGAGCGGTTGGACTCATTTTTAGTATTAACGTTTGTGAGAGAAGTCGAGTTTATTTCAGATATTCACATTGTAAAAATCATCCCTAGCTAATCGTTGAGAGGACGTTGGTGTTGCCTTGGCAGAGGTTTGCGCACTTTGAGGGCTCTTGTCTATTAATACGCTAACTTTTTGTTTTTGTACGTACCTGTTTTGTGCGTTACACTTACTTCAAAGAAGCGGCAAAGCGAGAGAGAGAGGAGGACACAGAGGAAGTAAGAGAGAGAGAGAGTGAGAGAGAGGGAGAGAGAGAGTGAGCGGTGACGGCGTTCGTTTTGTGTTTTTAAATGTTTATCACATCACAAAAGAAGTAGATACATAGATACATATACACATTGTTAAATCAGTGGTTAGGGCAGTAGCCTCACAGTCACAGGATCGCGGTTTCGATTCCCAGACCGGTCGTTGTGAGTGTTTATTCAGCGACAACACCTAAAGCTCCACGTGTCTCCGGCAGGGGATGGTGGCGAACCTTGCTGTACTCTTTCGCCACAACTTTCTCTCACTTTTTCTTCCTGTTTCTGCTGTACCTGTATTTCAAAGTACCAGCCTTGTCACATTCTGTGTCACACTGAATCTCTCTCGAGAACTACGTTAAGGGTACACGTGTCTGTGGAGTGCTCAGCCACTTGCACGTTAATTTCACGAGCAGGCTATTACGTTGATCGGATCAACTGGAACCCTTGTCGTCGTAACCGACGGAGTGCCAAGCATACTATAAGTAAAGCAACCTGAACAGATAAATTACAGACATTACTATAAGCATGACAAAACTTCACAATGAATGGTTTAGTTATACGAGGAGCCTTCATCTCTTTTTGTCTTATATATATTTATTTTTTCATTTTAAAAAGAAAAGTTTTAATAATTATGACAATATTCATTAACATTAATAGCGATTTGAGCATTTCTTATATACTAGAAATTTATATTCTTGCCTTTTACAAAAGTATCACGTGGTTTTGCGTGTAATATGGCTATGCACGTGTGTGTGTATGTGCGTGTTTGTCTACTGTGGGAATGTTTTTATATACAGGTACGTGTATGCACATGTTTATATATATATATATATATATGAATATTTATGCATCTGCATATCAAACTATCTACCTGTATACATATATATGTGTAAATATATTTATATGCATACACATATATAAATATGTGTGTGTGTATGCGTATGCGTGTGTGTGTATGCATATGCGTGTGTGCGTATGTATCAATATTTATATTTAATTGTGTGTGTGTGTGCGTGTGGTTGTGTCAGTATGGGTGCGTGTAGGATGGCGTGTGTGTGTGTGTGCTACGTAATGTAATTTGGTATTCTGTTCACGATATTGAGTTTAATGCGCAACTTGAAGAAGTCAATTGGCAATGATCTATCTGCGAATTTGGAAACTTAATATAATTAGCTGTGAGTTATATGTTTGCACATCTCAGGAAAGAAAATAGAGTTTTTAACCTGTAGATTCGAAACTAACAATCACTTTGTGTGTTTGTAAAATTAAACCTCGCGCAGAAATTTAAATTAACGAGTTCTACTACTTCTTCGTTTTCTAGAGTTACTACTTACCGCTAGCAATTAAGTCAATGTTAATTATGATGTTGTTGAGAACGAAGATAATGAGCGCAGGATCAAGTTTACCTGTGTGTTATAGATTTCGTAATGATGCAAGACACATATGCAAATTGCAGAAACGGAATCAAGGTACTTCGAAACAGCTCGAAGAAAGTATCTTCTATCCAATTGATGAGATGCCTAGAATGTGTAAAAAGTGCAATTAATTTAATGTACTGGTAATTATCGCTTTTACCGCTCAGTGATTAAGTATAATATAAAGTCATTTAATGTATATTATACGGTTGAAGATTGCATGACATCGCAAATTGCTCGTCAGCCTTTTAGAAATTAAAATAATTAAAAGTTAAAATCTTATAGACAAAGGTGTTTTAGACTATATTTTAAACTATTTTCAGGTGATAAAAAATAAGTGTTTTCTAAAGATATATGGCACTTACTTATAAATGAATATATATTTTATGAATACCATATGTAGATTCATGCTTTATCTCACAGCATTTCTTTAACTGCTTAATCATTTTGCTTTTGTTGTGTTTGATGTTGTAGTTGAGCAAGTCTCTTTATTTTATATTTTCCCATCGCGTTTTGCATTCGAACGAGTACGTTAAACGATATGAATTTTTAAAAAAATAAACCAAATTGTCATACGGTGAAAGTTTGCAGCTATTCCCAACCAGCTGAGTGACCGTTAAGTCACCTGCCCCTTTGCTCCGGGTTTTATTCTTAGCCTTATAGAGATGGTGATATTTCTACAGTCATTGATGACATGATATAACTTCATATATATTCACCAGAAAATTAACATTTCGAAATAAACCAAACCAGCAACTGCACTGAAGTTTGTTTGAATACCATTTAGGCAGACAGAAAGCAAATACATAAAGTGTGAAGGGAAAAAAAGGAAGTATTAGGCATTTTCTTATGCTAGTACGGAAAGCGTATAATTGCAGACATGGTTCTGTGTCGCTAAAACAATGCATTACGATGTTTGCTAAATGTGTGGATTGAAATGTTATGCAGAGAAGCCAGAGGCTATGATGTTGCATGATATTTACAGAATTATATGAGATTTCTTCATATGGCTGACCAAACTGTGGAAGCAAAGAGACAGATATGACCGTAGTGCGCACACAGAAACATGTAATCATCATAGACTACTTTGTAAACCATATTTTAGTAGAGTAAATATCAAAGAGTTTGAAAAAAAAAATGAATAAGGAATATCTAGAGCTAGTCGGACAGATGAAGAGACTGCTGTACAAAAAGATGAAAGTTGTTTATGTTGTGATTGGTGCGCTTGATACAAAATACCCAAATTTTACCTGAGAGATTGAAGGACACTGGAATTGAAACATCAATTGCAGATTTGCATAAAAGTGCCATTCTATATTCGGCATGAATCCTAAGAAAGATGCTTGATATTTGAAGAAACTTGTTGTCAGCAAACTACAGGATGGCATCCTTTGCAACTAAATTAGCATATAATAGCGTTTTGTATGACGGGGGGGGGTTGTATGGTGGTGGTGGTGAAGATTTTACCACAATGTCTGGAAGAGATGCAGAAATATGATAAACGTCTAACAAGGCTTATTACGAAAATATGCTGAAGTGAACAAAAGCATTTACGTCGCAGTAGTATGGAAGACCCTATGCAATTAAAATGAGGCTAAATTAAAACAAGTATCGTAATTACACACAAATAAATGCCAAGTATGTTAAAACATGTAATAATTAATGAAATAAAAGACGAAAAATTATTTTGGGGTATTGCCTAAAAACGGTAGAGAAAGGAATGTTAGGTCAGGTAGCCTGTGACCCAAACTGCCGGTCAAGTTTGTTCTGTGATAGCATGTACCTAATTGTATCCGATCCTAATTTTTAGTGAAATGCAGTAGAAAAGAAACCACATTTTCAGGATATCACAGACTCAGTTCGTTGAAATAGCTCTCCATTGTTATTAACGATACCCGGTCCTTGGGTGCATTTTCTCTTTTCCAACACCGAGTCTCACTCACCAGAATATCCACGGAACCATTGATATATGACTAAGCATGTTAGATATCGCGTTGGTTAGGAAGGACGGTACTTCATCATCCTCGCCTTCGTCATTGTTCTGTCGAGAAACACTGTTATTTTCAGGGTATTGTTCTTCCTCGTCCGTTTTTGTTGTCTCTTTTTTTTTTGTTCAGTTTTCATTATTTTTTTGTTATTTCTTTTTCTTTTAAATTTTGTATTTTGCCTGGCATCATCAGTCTCACTCAGTCTCATACCCCTTGTTCTATAACATTGTCCGTTAAGATATTGTGTCCTTCCAGGTTCATTAGGACTTGCAATATCATTTTAACAAACCTGGCCTTATGTCATAACCTGTCAACCGTGTTTTAGCCAACCATAATACCATACAACAGTGACGTGCAACCATAAATTCGCATCATTTTCAGTGACAATTTCATCACAAGTCTATAAGGCAAGGTATATTTAACTATTTCATCATATACTTTGAAAAAGTATTCGTTTTCCAAAGTGCAGCAGACATAACGCCAAACTTCCTCATTACAATACAAAACGCTTCTCCCAAACTTTCATGCCTCGTTTTCATGGTAAAGAGAAATCGTACCCATCATATTTCAAGATACAGATATAATTCTTCTTGAGTATATCATGACCTACATCCTGCAACAATGGTTCAATAAATAGATATAAAAGATTCTCCCAAATAACACTTCCTCTGGAAAATATATCAAATCTAAGAATCTTGTTTCTGTTCTGCTGACTAAAAACTGCCTTCTTCGACACACATGCATCGATTAAAATGTTTCCTTTTGCACGAGTGATGTCGTTACTGCCATTGCTATCGTTAAAATTATTTGTTAATGTGCTTGATGTATTTTCTACTATTAATTGACCGCTATTAATTGTGTAAATGTACAGTTTTCGTGTAACTTGTTTTTATTCTGTCATTTTCGCCTGTGATATTTTGTAAGGTAAGGTAAGCGTATGTGTTTGACATTTTGATATGAAATATCAAAGCAGAAAACCTATTTTAAAAAATTGTTTTTCCTAACAACAGGTATTTAGGGTTTCAAAAATTCTTATTGGCAAATAATAGAAAGAAGTAATTTAGATTTTAAATAATTGAAAGGACGTCTTGTCATGGAGGTAGAAGATACGCCATCACACTAGGACAGCCATTGACAACAACGACGACGGCCACAACAGCAGCAACAACAATAATACTATTACTAAAACTACTACTACTACCACTAGTAGTAGTAGTAGTAGTAGTAGTAGTAGTAGTAGTATTAGTAGTAGTATTAGTAGTAGTAGTAGTAGTAGTAGTAGTAGTAATTTTCCCTTCATCTGATGCTTCTGTGACAAATGAAAGAAGTCATTACGATTGATATAACTTCCTTTGATATAGGCTAAATAACAAATACCTGCTGAGCAACGACCAGTCACCGAGGTCAGGCATTGTAGAACAATGATATTGTTCAACGCAGCATCAGATCCTGCTGAGTTTCATTATTGACTAAAACAAAACCAAAACAAAAATTAAAACAAAGGATTTGGGGAATATAGATTTTAAGGACAAGAACTTAGGTAGAGTGTGAATCACATTGTTCAGTACTATTTTCTGGATTTCGTATTTTCTATATTTTTCCCCAGATATATTTTTAAGGAAGTAATTGATTGTGTTCTTTATGACACCAAGTGTCCCAATCGCAACTGATATTTGCTCCCGTCTTCAGGTGCCATATTCCGCTTACGTCAATTTCTAAGTCTCTATACTTGGTCAGTTTATCGCATACCCTGGCAGGCAGATGTTTTAGTTGTCAGGTGATATTATCAGACGTATGAGTAGTTTTGCTTTAACAGTGATATATCTACATGGTTTCTATTAACTTTCGACCCGTACGACGGAGAGCTGAAAAGTTCCTACTTTTAAGGGTATTGCAAAAATCCTGCTTGGAAGCCAAACCTTCCGAGTTCTTTTACTCAGCTTTAAGGCCATTGCGAGAGGCCTTGCTGGAGGCCTAACTTTCCTTGTTTTTTTTTACAGGACTTAGAAAAACTGAAGGACTGCTACAATAAGTGTGTGAATCTGAGAGAGGAATATGTTTAATAAGATCATGATTAACTGATCCACTTGTATTTTCTTTTACCCAAAGCCTGGAACATAATTGAAAGGATGTCCTGTCATGGAGGTAGACAGGACATGGAGGTATACGCCATCACACTAAGACAGCCATTGACAACAACGACGACGGCACAACAGCAGCAAGAACAATAATACTATTACTAAAACTAGTAGTAGTAGTAGTAGTAGTAGTAGTAGTAGTAGTAGTAGTAGTAGTAGTATAACGAACAGGAGATCAAAGGTAACTTTAGATTGAAAGACTGGACATTACTCTCAATCCATTTTGATATAATCAAACAGAGCAAGGCTGCACAACCTACATTTTCACAATCATCACCATCATCATCATCATCATCATCATCATCATCATCATCATCATCATCATCAACATCATTCTCAATATAAGCAGCTGCCTCATTATCATCGTCATCGCCATCGTGACATCATCATCGTCGTCACCGTCATCATCATCATCTTCATAAACGTTATCGATATTAAAATTTATAAATAATATAAAATGATTAAATAATTTTCTTTTAAAATTCATTCTACCAGTTGTGTTAAATTATAGTGAAATTTTAACCAGGTGTGCAGTTTTAATTAGCAAGTAGGAAGCTGTGATAGCAATTATATTTTGAACTTATTATTTATTCAACGAGATTGTGTGGGATACAACATGATGTTCTCAGTGAACTGTGTCTGCGAATTGGTTCCATTTCCAGCTGTAACCATTTCCCGTGTACGTCTCTCAGCTTTTCTTTAAAAAAAATAATTGAAAAAAAATACACCTACACTTCTCACACATTAAAATCAGAATAGTCATGGCTCTGCAAGGAAACATTAGCAATAACCTTAACAAACGCAGTCTTTGCCATTAATGTCCTGGTCGTCGTCGTCGTCATCATCATCATCCAGTTCTATATTTAAGAGATGAGGAATTATGTACATTATTTACATTTGAAGGATATTTGTCCTCATCTTGTTTGTTTGCTAATACAACGTTTCAGCTGATATACCCTCCACGGGCATATGGCGTAGCTGTTAAGAGCACTGGGGTTAATGTAATTGACTAGTCCTTTCCCCGAATTTCAGCCCTTGTGCCTATAGTAGGCACAATAATTGTTAATATTATAATTATAAAAACATCGAAAAAACACCTTAGGATTGAGAAAACAAGTTCTAAATTTCCCCAAAGACACCTGATGAATTGATGAATGCTGATCAGCCGAAACGTTGTGTTAACAACAAACAAGATGAGGACAAGTATCCGTCATATGTAAATAATGTAAATCATCATCATCATCTTTATTTTTATTCTTCTTTGTATTATTTTTACGATATTTATTATTACATTTATTTTTACATATTTTATTATTATAGTAGTTGTAAGGCGGCGAGTTGGCAGAAACGTTAGCGCGGCGGATAAAATGCTCAGCGTTATTTCGTCTGTATTTTCGTTCTGAGTTCAAATTCCGCCGAGGTCGACTTTGCCTTTCATCCTTTCGGGGTCGATAAATTAAGTACCTGTTACGCACTGGAGACGATGTAATCGACTTAATCCCTTTTGTCTGTCCGTGTTTGTCCCATCTACGTGTAAACCCTTGTGGGCAATAAAGAAATAAGAAATGTTAGCACGCTGGGCGTAATGCTTAGCGGTATTTCGTCTGTCTTTACGTTCCGAGTTCAAATTCCGCCGATGTCGGCTTTGCCTTTCGGAGTCGTGTTCACAACTCTTTCCTGTTACACACTTGTCTAACATCTCAATGCGCTCTTTTACTTGCGCAGTCATATAAGCACTTATAAACCTTTCGTGCTAGATTAAGGCATTCACTTAAGAGATAATTAATACTTTTGTTCTCTTTTCAACACATTCTGTTTTTGCTCCCTGACTGTGTATTATCAATTGCTGCCTTTATCAAATTCGTTCTAATGGCTTGTTACTGACTAGGTATAATTTGGGAACCAACAGATAAGTTTTGGTGTATGTTCGATGGAATAACATCTCCTTCAGTCTCATCCTCATACTTTAAAAAATGAAATACATGTTTGCTACTGTAGTGCCAAATATAAAATGACATGGTCGTGTTGGTACTCCTTTGAACAGAGACCCGGTCTGATGTGAGATTAAAAGCTTATCACAAAGACTATGGTCGATTTAAGCGATAACAACCGAAGATCTAATCACACCATCGTTACAAAAATGCACTAATATTTTGGATTGTAATCAATAAGTATTATTAAATTAATATTAATTGTTCATGTTTGTGAAGTCTTCCAGGGTAACGAAGGTCATTCTGTAAACGTAAGAAAGTATGATTGCTTAAAGTCGTTATTTTTCTGTATATCCGAAGAACACGCTCGCATGTAGTTCTTTCAGGGCTATCATTAAAGACACTCTCGTCATGACCAACCCGTCTTTCATGATAGGTAGTGTACACCAAGAACAGCATTTTTAAATATGTTTTGTGAGATTTTTAAAAGTATGTACGCATATTGTTTAGCGCTGGCTCAGACCCAATTTATCAGAACTATGATTAAAGACGTTCCAGCTATAACCATCACGTCTTTCGTTAGAGGCATAGAACATCAACAACAACATCTCTAGTTGTTTGGTGAGATGTTTTTTTCTTATTTACTTGTTTATTTTTCGTTGATAAACAAAACGATATGTAGCAAATTTGGCTAGTATTTCTACCAAGTTCAGCAACTACGTTAAGGCAGTTTTGCTAAGCTCGGAAAATGTGTCCTATATTCTAGAGGCATCACATGAAATATTTGCTTGAGAGAATTTTAATTTTATATTTTACTTGTTATGTTTTACTGCTTCTGTAGCTTTCGTGATCACACTGACAGTTGTTGTAACCATAATTCACATTTTCATTATTCCCATGTTAGATATTATTTTGAAATGTTCAATATCCTTTATAAAATGTGTTTTAACAGTTAGGAATGTCACATCACTCAATGTAAACCTCCTTCCTATTTGTCTTTTATGACGTTGTCAGATGGTTAGCGCACATCTCCTCCTCCTCCTCCTCCTCCTCCTCCATGAACGAATATTCCAAAGAACAACGATATTATGTTTAATGACAGCTTTGTTTTGACTATAGATGTATTTTAATGCTGCTACATGAGAACATCCAACATAGCGGTACGTGTTTTTTTTTTGTTTTTTTTTTACTAACACTGATTACACATGCAATATATTTTATTACTACTGATAAAATATTTTTTTTTCCTCGTATGATGATTTTGAGATGGCAGCACAAGTTGTGTATAAGCTTGAATAGAAGATTTTAGTGTCTATATTATTCCGAGTTCAAATCCTGATGAAATTGATTTTGTTTTTTTAATATTTGCAAACCTATACAATATGTTCCATTAGCCTACTCGGCTCAACTGCGCTGACACTTCCTGAATAAAATTGTAACACTCAATTGAAAGGCAAAATCGGGCTTGGCGGGTCTTAATGATTCATCAACTTAATGATTCATCAACAAGGAGAGTATAAATTATTCTTGTTAATGAATAAAATTGAACTTATGAAAATCGATACAAATATATTCGTACACGCATTAATAAGTCCATATATATATATATATATATATATATA
>NC_068984.1:13969298-13971861 GCF_001194135.2 Octopus bimaculoides
GGAGGCGCAATGGCCCAGTTGTTAGGGCAGCGAACACGCGGCCGTAGGATCTTGTTTTTGAAAACACCAAAAGCTCCACGTGGTTCCCGCAGCGCTTGGTTGCGAACCCTGCTGCACTCTTTCGACCTGTATTTCAAAGGGGCCAGCCTTGTCACACTCTGTATCACTTTGAATCTCTCTGAAAACTACGTTAAGGGTACACGCGTCTGTGGAGTGCTCAGCCAATTACACGTTAATTTCACGAGCAGGCTGTTCCATTCATCGGATCAACTGGAACCCTCGACGTCGTAAGCGACGGAGTGCCACTATATATATATATAATTCTTTAACGGGATTAATTTAAACTTTTCTTGTTCAATGACTAATTGGTTTGTACTCTCACACCGAACAGAAATTCCATATTTTGTCTTGCTGGGGTTTTTTTTTTTTTTTCCCCCATGATTTGAGCGAAAATTTAAACCATGAAACACGCCGTTCAAAATGATGAAACGTAAACTTTACCACAAGGTCCGCAAGGATTGAACGCACCCACAGAAATTCAGAACAAATAAGGCCAGCTAGTATCTTTAACGCTCTAACGACTCTGCCATTATCTCACCAGGAATCAGTTGAAGAACTTTGGCAAAAGTACGTTTTCAGTTTCTGTTACTGCAAAATAATCACGAAAACATATGCCATATTTTAAATAAAAATCTTCTTAACTAATTGGTGAAGAATACAACGATAAATATTTCCAATGGGATTTTGGTTTCGTCATGCTCCATTTGGTTTAATTCTCCATTTTAGATCATTTCACAGTGGAGGTTCATTATTTTCTAACCTCTTTTGTGCCTCGTCTCCAAAGGTTTTCTACGGTGGTTATATTTTACAGTCAGATAAAACAGTCGTCGTACTAATGTGCTGATCTATACAGGACTGCTGCCTCTCAAGGGAGTCTAATGCCTTATTACTGATACTTTTCTCCAAACAGTAGAATGCTACAGGGGGTAGATGAGCTTATTTTCTGAATGTGAAGAGATATGTGCAGTTAATATGTCTTCCTTAAATGTTCTGTGTGTGTGGATCAAATCTATGCTATGTTTTTCATTACCAACGATTAATGATGCATTGGCACGATAAGTGTGCCGCCTTTTCGACACTAGCTATAAAGTGTAACATTGTTTTAAACGAGTTAGGTTTTACTATGAGTATTCGTTCGCCACTCTTTATTTAGATTTTCAGTTTGTACAACAATACCTGCCAACAATACTTATAACGCTTTGGGTTTCTGGTTCAATTAAGACTCGGCATGCCTAAAAGAAAAGCAAAAATAGAGACAAGACTCTCCGTAGTGTCCTTCCTCGGTTATGTAATGGAGTTAATTTCAGAGAGGTTTTCGCGATTCTCCATGATAAAACCTTTGCTGTTGCTGGTGGGAAAATATCTGTTGATGAATATTAAAAAGTTTCTGTATGTTAGAAGATAAATTTATTCCAAAGGCTGTTTTCAACAAAGATGCTTTAATATCCCTTTTTCAAATATAGTGTAGTCTTTGGTATTACTAGTATAATGTGCCTCCCAGTCACATGTTTATATTATTTACATATAATATATTTTTATTTTCAATCGAAATTAATTAACAAATGTCGTTGCTTATATTCTTTATATCGAGTATATACTACGCCATCTATTTAAATTTGATACTTCTTAAGTTTAAATTAAAATGATTACGATTCTTACGTTACATCGTAACGTTTATATTAAGATATTGTTAATGATAATTTTAAAATTTATCTATGGAGAATTATATTTTTTTACAAGAAATTGTGGAATATCACCCTGATGTTTCTCTGCGACTTATATCGAGGTAATTGATTTTATTTCGTAAAGTATCTAAGATATAAATATCCGGCAACATATATATTTAGGTCTAAATATAGCTGATCCTGTAGACTTTGGGTAGTTGAGTGTCTTTATTCTTTCTTTTCCCTGGGGAGCTGTCACAAAAGAGAAGCGATTAATATATATATATGTATAATACAATTAATATGTGAGTATATGCTTATATACGTACATGTATGTACATACCTACATCTACATGTATATATAGATGCATATCTGGGTACGGACGTTGCAAAAAAACGTGGACAAAATGATAAACAGAGTACAGAAAACACACAGGCCACATAGAGAACATTTCCTTCATCAGCTGCCACCATTCTAAAACTAAGCGTTTCGAAGAGCAAATACATATATATATATATTATATTATATCATATTATATTATATTATATTATATTTAGATACATTTGTGATCGATGAGCTTCGTTCCTTATAGTTTTCCAAGTGTTTACTGCATTTATGACGGTCAAAGTGACAAGAGAGTATTTATAACCCAGTTTCACAGAGTAAATTATCGCAAACGCCTTCCTTCTTACAGTACAGATCTTTATAACATTCTCTAACATACATCGGTGAAAGATATAAACTTAAGGTACATTTATGTATGCATACACGCACACACTGACATACAGGCTTATATACAGATATATATATATATATATATATATATATATATATATAT
>NC_068984.1:13971871-13974203 GCF_001194135.2 Octopus bimaculoides
TATATATATATATATATATATATATATATATATATAGACATATATAGTCAGCGCGCGCGTGTGTTTGTGTGTGGGTGAATGCGTGTGCGTTGTGTCTGTTCGAGTGTGATGGGTGTTAGTACAATTTCCGTCTAGAAAATACTATTCAGAAGATAATAGTCAACTCATTTCTATAATAGAAACGGATAATGGAGCATTGGCACGACACATGTGTCATTCTTCATGCCCTGGCAATTGCGTGTGACATTGCTATAGTGTACATATTATCAGCCTGCTGAGGCTCGTTTGAACTACAAACTTCGTTTAAGTAATGAGATGTCGTGCAACAAAATGGAACTCGGAGCCAGTTTTTTGGAAAGCGAACTTCTTAACGGCCGAACTATACCTGCGCCCATAACAAGAGTGTTGCTTATTGTTGCGGATTTATATCAATGTCTAAGAGTTTCGGATGAATTATTGTAATGGAAGAGGAGGAGGAGGAGACCCCCCCCCCTTCGGTTATAAATGACCATAGGATTGCACCCAGAAAGTTACCCTCCCAGGTAATATTCCGGCAAGTTTGTTTGTGGAAGGCCAGCAGTCGCCCATGCATACCGACCTCCCATACCACTGATGTTATCTAAGAGAAAAGTAAAAGTCGGTACAGCTTGGTACCCTCGATGTCGCAACTCATTTCTACAGCCGAGGTAACTGGAGCAACGTGAAATAAAGTGTCTTGCTCAAGAACACAACACGCAGCCCAGTCCGGGAATGGAACTCACAACCGCACGATCGTAAGCTCGACCCTCTGCCTACTGAGCATAATAGAGTTGCGATTATACAACTTCTCTTTTGTTTCCTGTATTATTAAACCTATCTAGTATTGACGAGTCATGATTTCATATAGATAGTAAAGAAACTTATTTTAATTCTATTAATTACGTCAATTGTGTCAATATACTACCAAGTTTATTTTCTGCAGATTTTATAAATATACTTTTACGAAGTGCCAGTCAGTTTGCTTTGTGGTCATTTAAAGTTACATACGGTTTTACCACTGCTAAGCTTTCTAATTCATTACAGATCTAAGACCGAGCATAATTTTACTACACATGTGCGTATTTTATTACATATTTTTATATTATTTTAGAATATTTGGCAATTTTTCTTACATTCGAATGAACCGTAAGTTTCGTCAGCGAATGTTATTAAAAGGTTTATATAAAAAAAGAAAGAACAAATCAGAGAACAAAACGAATGATTTTGCTGTGTCCTACGAAGGTCGTTATGCAAATAGTAAACACACGCCCTGGTTCAATTTCGTTCCTCATTTTTACTTGCCAATTGGTTAATCAATTAATCAATCGATTGGTTCGAGTAATGATTCTCTCAGCTACTGTATTTCAACTGTCTATCTCGACCAGCGATTGCATATTATTGATGTGGTTGCGAATGGCGTCGAAAGAACTTAAACAAACTTATTTGATTTACTCATTGACCGAACTATTTTTGGAACAAAGTATTAGTTTATTGCTCGAATGGTAAACCAATGCACACATAAAAACAAAGAACAAACACAGAACCAGCTCGTGTGTTCGTTATTGGTCTAATGACCCTCCCGAGATATAACAAATCATGTTTCAACACTCGAGTTCATAGTAAATCACTTGCAACCGAAATACCGAATAAAAAGTAAAAGTAAAAATTTTAAACTTTATAAATCCGTAACTACGGACCACAATTACGGCAACCGTAAAGTTTTATTATGCAGCGACTGATTTCGATATGCCACACAAGATTTCTATATTCCTGAACTTAAACTGAAATCTGCTTGGAAGTCACGAGAAACCCATACATCTGCCGCTCTACATATTGTACAAGTCTTGTTTCGATTCATGTCAAAGTTCTTAACCCTCCGCCCCTCCAAACATTAACCCCGTTAACAAGTGTCTGAGTTGGAATAAAGCCCAGGATGTGGTAGTCACCCGGCAGTGCTTGTAATTATATTGTTATATTCCACTCGAAAGATGATTCATACTTGGAAAAGTGTGTGACATCAGTAGGCACTCTTACGGTGATCTGTCCACTGGATATTCCAAATATCACTTTGCTAATGGTGTATATTAACACACACACACGCACGCACGCACGCATGCACAGACACACAGACAAAAACACACGTACACGTACACATGCTAATAAACGGTATATTTGTGTAGTTGTGAAGGTGTGTGTGTGTGTGTGTGTGTTTATTTGTACTTAGAAGGAATTTTTCTATTTGCCGTTCGTTCGGGAGTGACATTTTAGAAATAAAGACAGACTGCGAAGGAATATACGGATTTTGGGAGATGTA
>NC_068984.1:13980524-13980987 GCF_001194135.2 Octopus bimaculoides
GGTGTCGATTTTTTCGACTAAAGGCGGTGCTCCAGCATGGCCAAAGTAAAATGATTGAAACAAGCAGAGGAATAAATCAAAAGAGTGCATAAATATGTACGTATGTATTAGTGTAAATATATATTTGTATACACACAAACACACACACACGTCTCTCTCTCTCTCTCTCTCTGTATATATATATATATATATATATATCCATAAATACATACACACACATATGTATATATACAAGCATGTATGTATAACTGTGTTTACGCAAACACAACGATATATATTTTTCTGTTTATGAATATATCGGGAGCGCATTGTTCTTAGTACACACAGACACTCACACGCACGCACACACATACAAACACACACTCACACTCACATACACACACATATATATATGAATGGGCACGTGTGCAAGTGTGCGTGTGTGTGTGCGCTCGCGTGTGCATGTCTGTGTGAGTTTGTCTGT
>NC_068984.1:13981087-13981364 GCF_001194135.2 Octopus bimaculoides
AGACGGTGCTGTATTACATACACACATGCATACAGTCGCATGCAAGCACACACGCACGCACACCCACACACAGACATGTCTTCATACACATATACACACACACATTGGAATATCGCTAGGTAAGACAACATATGTGGTTGTATACACTAACAATCTTATTTCGCACGAGTGTAAACTCCTTTATCCGTATGTATGTATGATTTAGATTTTTACACACACACACACATACACACACACACACACACACGCACACACATATATATATATATATATATAT
>NC_068984.1:13984633-13987058 GCF_001194135.2 Octopus bimaculoides
ATATATATATATATAATACAAATAATATGTGAGTATATGCATATATACGTACATGTATGTACATACCTACATTTACATGTATATATAGACGCATATCTGGGTACAGGACGTCACAAAAAAAAATGTGGACAAAATTAAAAACAGAACATAAACAGAACACAGAAAACAAACAAGCCACACAGAGAAAATTTCTTTCATCAGCTGCCCCTATTCTAAACTAAGCGTGGAGAAAATGAAGAGTTGAAAGTTAACAATTGTTTATTAGTAACATATTGGTAATCTTTACTTCTTACAGTCGCTTCCATTAGTGCTCTATAGTTAAATTACAAATTTGTGCTTTAAATTTATCCATACGTAATTAACTATGCACGATTTATTAATATCTCTACGTGTCACAGCTTTGCTATGTTCCTCTACCCTTATTTTGAGGGACGACATGTTTCACCTTGCCTAACCTAACACAGCTCCATAGAGTACACGCAGTCTTTGGTCATATTCTCTTCTATTGGTGGTTTTACTCGAAGGATATATTTGCGAAATGTATTACTCTTGAATACTGTCCTGAAGTCATATAGGCCGCATATCTGTTGTATCCTTTCGGAGAGGCCTTTCACATAGGGCAGACAGATTGTGGACACTTTATTGGTTTCATCCTCTCTCCTCATAATTGGAGTGGATAGTATATTTTTGGGGTAGTTGTTGCTTAATAGATTGTTACTGAGCTTGACTATTTCTTCGTGATGGGCATCACGGTTGCTACTTATATTCTTTGCTCGATGTTTTAGGCACTGAGCAATCCCTCTCTTTACTCTGTATGGATGGTGGGAATTGAAGTTGAGCTATCGTCCAGTGAAGGTCAGCTTGCGGTATACGGATGTCCTGAATCCATACTTTGTGCGTCTTATTAATACGTCCAGGAATGCTAGCTGATTGTCTTTTACCTTTTCCATTGTGAACTGTATGGATGGCTTTATTGAGTTCACAAGATCTAACAGCGCTTGGACATCTTCCGGGTGAGGACAGATTATAAAGGTGTTATCAACATATCGCAGCTATAGGGTTGGTTTTAGTGGTGTTGATCCATAACTGCCAAGAGGCATATTGTGTAGTGCTTAAGAGCGAGGGTTACTAACCCCAAAATTCCGATTTCAAGTCCAGGCAATGACGAGAAGAAGAAGAAGAAGAAGAAGAAGAAGAAGAAGATCGAAAAATACCTTCGGAATGACAACCCAGGTTCGAAATTTCCCCCAGACACCTGATGAAGGCTGGAGGGTTTATCAGCCGAAACGTTGTGTTAACAACGAACAAGAGAGGACAAACATCCGTCAAATGTAAATAATATAAATAATATATACGTGTATATATATATATACATATATATATATATATATAGAACTGACTTCCACACATTTTCTGTTTACCAACTTCAGTCACAAGGTATTACCCGACCTGGAACCATAGTAAATGTCACTTGCCCAAAGCGTCACCCATCGGAGCAGAATTTGAAACTATGTATTTACAAAACGAACTTCTCAACTACAAACGTAATCCTCATTCACGGTTTCCACCTAAATAATTAAACACTCTATTTCTTGCAAATGTACACTGTAATTTCTGTTATTCTACAATTTTATAACCTTGTTGCGTCAATCTCACCACTACAGTAATAAAAACGACCACACCCTTTTATATATTCCAATACATATTAACCTTTATACATAAATAATAAGAACTCAATACAGATTAATAGATAATAGGTCTTCTTTCTGTCATTAATCATAAGAGGGAATCATTAAAAATGTCGATAACGTTTTCGCTCAAGCATTTCTGTCATGTATTTTATATTTGCCAATGAATGTATTTATGTGAATGCGGTAGGTAGCTATATGGATATGTAGGTGAGTATATATGTACATATATAGAAACACACACACACACACACACACACACACACACACACACACATATATATATATATATATACATGTCATTATGTAAGTATGCATGTACGAACTTATAAATATATGTACGCAAGTATATAAAAAATAACAGCATGTTCACGGTACGAACGTCTTTGATCATCGGTCTACTCCATCAGAGCTAATGCGGAGCTGATCGGCATATAGCTTTACATCCAGGAACGCAAACAAATACACAAAATTACAAACACGCGCAAACTCCTCATACACATAGGATGGTTTGTGTGCCTATCAGTTTGGCTGTCTAATTATCTGTCGATCAGTTTTTCTGTCAAAATATGTGTGTGTATATAATGAGAGAGAGGGGAGAGGAGAGAGTGAGAGAAAGAGATGAAAATGGAAATAGGTAAGCAAACAAGGATTTCCGCGTATGTATGAATGTGCACGCATATACATGCATTTGTGTGTATGCGTGTGTGCTCGCGCGCATGTGTGTGTGCATGATT
>NC_068984.1:13987812-13988701 GCF_001194135.2 Octopus bimaculoides
TATATATATATATATGCATATACACATATACACGCATACCTACATGCATACATATATATACATACACGCACAGGCAGTGTCATGTATAGCGTTTAACATAACTGAACGTATATCATTGAGTGAATAAAGGATCATCTGATATAGATTTCAGAACGAAATATGCCATATGATATCAAATATATCAAAATAAACAACTGTATGCACACACAGATGCGCATATATGTGCATGTAAGTATGTTTGTATATATATATATATGTATGCATGCACGTCTGTAGTTGTGCATGTATTCATGTATTTATAATAGATACACGTATGCTACTTTACATGACAGATCTTAAGTCATGCCAAATACATTGAACAGCATGTTGATCTTTATCAAGTGTTTATTGATCTTAGAGACGCCTTTGACACGGTTAATACGAAAACACTCTGGATTCTATTTGGAAAGGTTGGTTGGCCACCGCAATTTGTTGACATTTAAAAACAGTTCCATCAGTTCTATGACGATGCACATTCATGGAAAAATTTCATTGGTGAACTCCTATCTTTGCTGTTGTGGAATGAAGCGAGAGGGGACTTTTACCCAACTGTTTCCAATCTATTTCTGTGTCTCTCGTATCATTAATGACAGGGTTTCTAACGTTTGCGATATTGGAATATGGCATAGTCATCGTATAACTGGTAATTTTTCGTCTTTCGATGGCTTTTTTTTTTCTTTTCTTTTGCTTTGTTTCTCACTTGTTAATACACCTCAAGCAAAGTTCTCGTTTGCTACAAATTCAAAGATTACCTTCTTTGTCGGAGATTGTGAAAGGTCTGCAAATTCTGAAAGGGGTCGCCTGAAATTTATGGCGCGAATTAGGTATATATATATATATATATATATAT
>NC_068984.1:13988851-13990093 GCF_001194135.2 Octopus bimaculoides
TATATATGCATACATATAGAGAGACATGCATACATGCAGACAGACAGATAGTTTTATATAATCGTCTTAACTATAATCAATGTGCTAATTGATTTCCAAAGAATTGCATTGGCTCCACAAATGAGACTGCAAAGAACTAACTCAAACGAATCCAGCAATTCAAGACTGATATATAAGAATGCATATGAACTTACAAAATATCGATAATATACAATACAATTCAAAGTAAATCCGAAACCAAATCTAAGAAGAAAAAGATCCCATAAAATGTAAACAATATCTGCAAGGGATAGCAGACAAAAACCAACGGCACCTGGTTACACTTTGAACAACAACAATTAAATTGAATAGAGTATGATAATACAAAACGTAACTTCACCGTGACCTAGCAGATTCTATAATTTAGTGCTATTAAATTTTGACGGAAACACATATCTACGTTATATGTGGCTGCGTGGTAAGAAGCTTGCTTCAGAAACACATAGTTCCGGGTCCAAGGCACACATGGTTCCGGGTCCAAGGCACACATAGTTCCGGGTCCAAAATTGAAAGAAGCCCGTTGTGTATGTATGTATCAACAACAACGCCAAGCAATAAAGAGGTATAAAGGAAGTTTAATTCAGTTAAAATATGTTTGGGACATATCTAAATGTCTAAAGACAAACTCACTGCAGTTGTAAAAATACATTTTCTCCCTAGTGCTTCCCTCTAGCGGATTCTCAGACCTTCGTTTCTGACTTTTAGCCATCTTCAATGGGAAATAACGAAGTCAGATAACCCTGAGCAGATTCAAAGCTGTAGTTTTATCTAAAAATGATCAATTTCATTGACTGAGCTGCGCTTGTAGACCGCTAGGTCGGAATAAATATAGCAACATCAGTGCCAAGCAGTGAAGGAGTATAAACAAATCTTTACTTTAGTTCGTAATATCTTTTAAATTCTAAAGGCAATCTAACTGCAGTTGCCGTAGATTAAAAAAAAATCACCCTTGTGGTAAAAGATGGAAAAACCAAGTGCTTTCCTCGAGCCGATCCCCAGACGCGTTTCTCGCCTTCTAGCCACCTTCAATGGGAACTACCCAAGAGAGATAACTCTGCGGAGATTCAAAGCAGTAGCTTTAACAGAACTAAATAAATAAGTACCAGAGACTGCGCTGTCACCAGACGGATTTAAGAGCGCAGCTCAGTCAATGAACTTGATTGTTCTCAGGTAAAGTTACGGCTTTGAATCTACGCAGGCTTA
>NC_068984.1:13990103-13991271 GCF_001194135.2 Octopus bimaculoides
TATCTCTCTTGAGTGTTTCTCATTGAGGAAGGCTAAAGATCGCAAAACGGGCGCCTGAGAAGCCCCTAGCTGGCCAGATATAGTATTTTTACTCCTTTTGCCATAAGACAGATTCTGATTTTTAACTGCATGCAATTTGCCTTTCGAAGTTAAAATAAAACACAAGAATATTTTACTTAACGTAAAGTTCACGTGCGTATATATATATATATATATATATATATATATATATATATATTTCTGGGTGTTTGTGCGTATACATATAGATATATGTATATACCCGCAAATATGCACATACACATGCATATACATGCGCACACATGTTTATATAATTGTCTGCTTGTGTTTGTAAGTGTCTAGATGGGATTTTGTGAGTGTGTGTGTGTGTGTGTGCTCACGTGCGCATGTGCAAGGTATTTTGAACGTGCGTATATAAACTTGTTTAAATATCTGAATCTTTCGGGGGCACAATGGCATGTTTTGAAAAGAAAATGGTGTCTCTCGCAGTGAGAACCAAAGAACTGCTGACAATATTTTCAGGAGTCAGCATCCGTGAAATTACAATCAATTTTGAAAATATAAACGTAAGGCGTGTTGCTAAATACCGTAAAATATTTTAATGAACATTCCACCACTTTTGTCAACGTAAGACATTTGAATGAAGGAGAAATCCACTTTATGGTCACCCAGCCTGCTAGAAATAGCAATATAATCTCTCGGTAATCATATCTTACGGTATTATAGAAGGTAAGCTATAGAGGATAATATAGTTTATATATACTATCATTAAAAATGTTTGAAACAAAAGACACATGTTTTTTTCTGCTATCAAGGTAACCACTGGATCGTCAATCAACGTATTAGAAATATCAGTCAGATATCCAACAGATATCTGACTGTTATCTTCAAAATCAGAAACGTTGCATATAGGCGCAGAAGTGGCTGTGTGGCAAGTAGCTTGCTTACCAACCACATAGTTCCGGGTTCAGGCCCACTGCGTGGCACTTTGGGCAAGTGTCTCCTACTATAGCCTCGGGCCGTCCAAAGCCTTGTCAGTGGATTTGGTAAACGGAAACTGAAAGAAGCCCGTCGTATATATGTATATGTATATATATATATATATGTATGTGTGTGTATGTGTGTGTGTGTGTGTGTGTGTGTGTGTGTG
>NC_068984.1:13991281-13997197 GCF_001194135.2 Octopus bimaculoides
TTTGTGTTTCTGCTTGTCCCCCGAACATCACTTGACAAACGATGCTCGCGTGTTCACGTTCCTGTAAATTAGCGGTTCAGCAAAAGAGACCGATAGAATAAGTACAAGGTTTACAAAGAATAAGTCCTGGAGTCGATTTGCTCGATTAAAAGGCGGTGCTCCCGCATGGCCCCAGTCAAACGACTGAAACAAGTATAAAAGTATAAGGGAGTATTTGGATACTATAGTCAAAGATAAATATTGTCTTAGAAGACGGAATAGTCACAGTTGAAACACATTTGATCATAGGCCTGTTTGATAAAAACTGACATGGGTCTATTATTATATAGACCCATGGGTCTATATAATAATTACAATAAACACTTTATATCCTTGTATATGTTAGAGAGAGTTTATGTATACATACATATGTGTGTGTGTTTGTGTACATGTATTTATGTGTGTATGTACATGTAGTAAGACGCACATACATACACACATACACACCTACGTGTGCTTATCGGCATGAATTGAATTATGCATATAAAATGTGTGTATGCGAATGAACAAGCGTGTGCCTGTAATCATGGGAATATGCTTCTATGTATCCGTACGGAGATACTATTAAAACATAATCACACACACACACGAGCACAAGAATATATGATTGAAAATTCACTAATTTGCAAATTATATTCCATGCTGTAAAAGAGTTATCCAAGCAGTTCATTGTGTCTGCTGGCTCTTCTTCTGGAACTGACATTTCTATAGTTCTTGTGCCTTTAAAACGTAGATTCCTTCAATATCGGTTTTTCCGTATTTTTTTTCTTCTTCTTGAACTAGTTACCCTATTGGCGCATCCATTTGCTATGCTATTCTACATACTGTAATCATGTACAATGATATTGTATCAATAGGATTTTATCCTTTTTTTTTATTTCGTCAATTCTTTCTTCCATCTTTCAATATATTTATCCTCTTCATTCACCGCTTCTTTCTTCCGCTTGCCTAATCATTCTCCTTGTCACTTCTCTCATCCTTCTCCTCTCTTGTTTAATAAGAATCCAACAGTTTTATTGTGCTCTTCTTATATATGTATTTTTAATTTTTTTCCGCAGTGTCTTTATCATTTTTCTGCTCTGAAATCCCGTCGTTAACGGCTGAGGTCAAAATCCTCCATTATAAACCATTCAATAGAAAATATTCAATCAATTTTACATACCGGTGACGAATTTATTTAATTTTAGTTCACTTCTATTATTATTATTATTATTATTATTATTATTATTATTATTATTTCACACATTTTTCTTTTACTATTTTTATTAGTTTATAACCAAAGAATTACTTCTTTGTTAACTCAGTTAACATTTGAATATTAAGGAAATTTAAAGCAAAGTGAAAATTTTGCTTAGACTGAAAAATGTATATGATGGCGGCTATAAAAAATGATAAACACAGCTGGCATGTGTGCATCAGCAGTAACTGACTATGGCTGACGTGAAGCTTTCTGGGGAGTTGTCATTAGCAGATCTGAGCATTATAACCATTGCGAACATCTACGCAACATAATCTGCATGTGTGTATTTAAGCAGCAGAATTTTATCTTCAACATTCTCACCGACACCACTGAAGCATTTGTAAATTTTAAATGAAATAACTTCGTCTCGAATATCTTTCGAGTTCTGTACATTATACGAAATGTACCTACCACTGGTTTTACGCCGAATTATAAATGAAACATGGTTCAATTCAAAAATATTAATATTATATACACTTCATTGGTAACGGGTGGTCAATAACATTGTAATTTATTTTAAGTATGTGTTTGAAAATATTTTATCATATTCTAAAAGAACTGACGAGAAAAACACGTAGCTCAAACCATTGTAACCGAAATGAAATCCCAGACTGCATGCAGTATTATTGGATGTTAAAAACTGTTTTTCAATTTCGCAAAAGCCAAAGCAATGCGTGTTATAAGCAATAAGACGAGTATATTGTTTGCAATTTTACCTTGTGTTTTGCTATTTTAATATTTCGGGGTTAGGACCTCTTCTTCAAGAAATCTTTGGAAATTTGTTGTTGCGAGTTGAGTATTGTGTTTCGTACTATGTATGTATGGAGGGTTTTTTTTTGCATGTGCAGGACAGTATTGGTATAGTATCTAATGATCTTAGTGTGGCTCGCGTCTGTTGTTAACATGCGGTTTGGTCATGTTAATGATGATTATATCTTTTATTCTCAGGTTAGCAATGTTTCTTTCTGTAGCGTCAATGGAAAACTGGATTTCCGTAGTTGCCTTTTGACAAAAGACGTATAAGCATAGAAGGGTTCTGTAATTCGTAAGTAAACTCTTGTGATGGAATTTTCGATGTAAGATTTATTGCATTTTCTAAACTTGATTTCATACACTACATAGGACAACAGACATATTTATTTCTTTATTGCCCACAGGGGACTAAACATAGAGAGGAAAAACAAGGACAGAAAAAGGGATTAAGTCGATTACATCGACGCCAGTGCGTAACTGACACTTATTTCATCGACACCGAAAGGATGAAAGGAAAAGTCGACCTCAGCGGAATTTGAACTCAGAATGTAACGGCAGACGAAATACCGCTAAGCATTTCACTCGGCGTGCTGACGCTTCTGCCAGCTGGCCGACACCAGACGTATATTGTCAACGTTGATCGGGTAGTTGGGCAATGCCTTGTCTTGTGTTGGTCCGTTTTCAGTTTAAGGATCTCTACAGCCGTATATTGAATTCCTTCCAACGGATCTCATGGGGTCATGCAGCAGTTGTTTACTCGTAAAAATATGACATTTTAAAAATAAAACTAATGTGTGGTAAGTAGCTTGCTTACTAACCACATGGTTCCGGGTTCAATCCCACTGCGTGGCACCTTGGGCAAGTGTCTTCTACTATAGCCTCGGGCCGACCAAAGCCTAGTGGGTTGATTTGGTAGACGAAAACTGAAAGAAGCCCGTCGTATATATGTATATATGTGTATGTATGTATGTATGTGTATATGTTTGTGTGTCTGTGTTTGTCCCCCCAGCTTCGCTTGACGACCGATGCTGGTGTGTTTGCATCCCCGTAACTTGGCGGTTCGGCAAAAAGAGAACGATAGAATAAGTACTAGACTTACAAAGAATAAGTCCTGGGGTCGAGTTGCTCGACTAAAGGCGGTGCCCCAGCATGGCCGCAGTCAAATGACTGAAACAAGTAAAAGAGAGTAAAGAGTAATCCGTACAGGTGTTGGTTTTGTTTGATGGTTTGGTGATGACGTGGAATTTGGAGAAAGAACCTCGATCGCCTTTATCTATAAATACTGTTTGAAGTTGTACGGAACTTGTGTGTTTCCTTCCTGCCCCGTTACCGTTATTGCGCATCCTGTAGATTTAGACTCATGTCTTAGACTTGATGGGTAGGAATGAAATCATCCTGCACAGATAAGTCCCTGCAGATCCGCTTTCTGTGCCTTTGACCTCACAAAAAAGTATTCTATTCCTGAAATATCAAAAACAAGATAAAAATACAAATCACCGACTTGAATTCTTTCTCATAGGCTGCACTGTTTTGACCTTTTAAGACAATATATTTGGGGTTTATGTGTCTGTGTGTCTGCGTCAGTAGCCGCAGGCGTGGCTGCGTGGTAATTATCTTGCTTCACAACCACATTGTCCTGGGTTCTGTCCCACTGTGCAGTGCCTTGCGCAGCTATCTTCTACTATAGCATTGAACCTACCTCAGACTTGTAAGTGGACTTGGAAGACGGAAACTGAAAGAACACCGTTGTATACATATATGTATGTATGTATGTATTTATGTGCGTATGTATCTTTGTGTCCCCTACCGTTGCTTCACAATCGATGTTGGCGCGTTTACGTCCCAGTAACATAAGAGTTCGGGATAAGAGACGATAGGATATGTACTACATAGAATAAGTACATAGAATAAGTACATACATACATACATACATACATCCTAATCTTGAGAAATTAGGCTTCTCAAACCAGAAAGGAGAAAGCTAATTCGAAGATTAAACAACCAATCCATCACTGTAACGGTAAAAATCTGTAAAACCTTCCAGAAGTTTATCATTTATATATATATGAGCATGTCTAGATATGCAACTATATACATGAGAGTACATACAAATCTTCACACATACATATATACATGCATACATAGAAAGCAAAATACCCTGTTATTGATATAGAAATTCCAATAAAGGACCCTTGGATCTAGGTTAAAAGCCAGCTCTCTCTCCATTGACAAGAAATCTTGAAATACAACTGAACAATAACATACATACATACATACATACGTACATCTAATGCTATTATATTTTGACTATGTTCAGTTACATATTTTCCAAAGTGCGTTCATTTCCAACATACTATCATCTGTATATCGCATATAAATAATCCTCACACATACCTGTCTTTTAATATAGTTTTTTACTCGAGGCACAAGGCCTGAAATTTTCGGGAAGGAGGAGCCAGTCGATTACATCAACACAAGTACGCAACTGGTACTTAATTTATTAACCTCGAAATGATATACGGCAAAGTTGACCTCGGTGGAATTTGAACTCAGAACGTAAAAACAGACGAAATACATCTAAGCATTTCGCTCGGCGTGCTAACGTTTCTGGCAGCTCACCGCCTTTACTTTTGTACCCTAGGCACAAGGCCCGAAATTTTGGGGGATAGGGCCATTCAATTAGATTTTATTCCAGTATGCAACTGGTACTTAAGGATGAAAGGCAAAGTCGACCTCAGCGGAATTTGAACTCAGAAAGTAACGGCAGACGAAATGCCTATTTCTTTACTGCCCACACGGGGCTACACACAGAGGGGACAAACAAGGACAGACAAACGGATTAAGTCGATTATATCGACCCCAGTGCGTAACTGGTACTTAATTTATCGACCCCGAAAGGATGAAAGGCAAAGTCGACCTCGGCGGAATTTGAACTCAGAACGTAACAGCAGATGAAATACCGCTAAGCATTTCGCTCGGCGTGCTACCATTTCTGCCAGCTCGCCGCCCTACCTGTAATTTAATTTTGCTATAGATACAGGAACGTTCTTTATTTGCATGATACAATAAACTATCCTACATGGACTAAGTTTGACAAGTTATGTATTGAGTTTGTACTTGAGTAATTATTAATTTCTGTGTATTTCTATGCATATTTAATCTTGATTATCATATCCTTTATTGCATACATTGTAACATATTTTTCATTACTGCTATGTTGTTGTTTACTTGTCAATGTACAATGTTTTGCATAATATATATGGGAATATGGAGATATTTGTATGAATATCCATCTCTGTTTATATAAACGTGTGTACATATATAGGTATATGCGTGCGTGCGCCTGTGTATATGTACATACAATACACATATACACATATATGTATGTACATGTATAAATTCAATATGTGTGAATGTTTTGCATATATACATATATATATTATAGATAGAAAGATAGATAGAAAGATAGATAGAAAGATAGAGAGAGAGGGGGAGATAGAATATATAGATAGATACACCCATACATGCATACACACAAAACAATGTATTATATTAGGTTATATCCGGTTATAAAACTTTATGAATTTTTAATCACACGTATTTCTGGCTAGTATTTGTATACTATTACTGTGTCTCTCTGATGTCGTAATTCATTTATATATTTAAACATTAATTCATATTTTTCATTCAGTTTCGGATTATTAATACTTTTCATATGACATATTAACTAATTTAACCGTTTTTTCCTTTCTCTATGCATACATGCCCATATATCATCATCATTATTTATATAAGAATGAATGTATATATTTACATACACAAACACATATATACACCTATATATATATATATATATATATATATATATATATATATATATATAT
>NC_068984.1:13997330-14000141 GCF_001194135.2 Octopus bimaculoides
TATATATATATATATATATATATATATATATATATATATATCACTCTCTGATTAGTTTAGGAATTAATGTGTGACGTAAAGAATAATTTAATACTTATAAATCTAATCTTAAATTCATCTAATATTTTAATAATTATAATAATAATTATTTATTGTAATAATCTAAATTTTATTAAAACCGTGTGTATATATTCAGTAATTTCTGTTGATCTCTTCAATACTTAACTACAATATTTCTGGTTTACCTGATTTGTACATTCTCTAGGTATAGAGCATCTCGAAGCTGTCCTTCTAGGTTTATTCCAACTAGATATGTTTTTTAGCTCATTGTCTGGTAGACTTGCCTTCTTCTTGTTTTAATGTTAGACTTCTTGTATAGACAGCATTAAAAAAAATCTAAACTAACTCATTCTCCATTCATTTCTAATGAAGATCGTAAGCAACCTTTGCATTAATGACAACCATTTTGGAAACTGGTTTTGTTTTTTGATTAATTATATAAATTCCTCGACTTGGAACCAATACGGTATTTTAATATATAGAGAACATATTCCGCCGAGGTTGACTTTGCCTTTCATCCCTTCGGAGTCGATAAATTAAGTATCAGTTGCATACTGGGGTCGATTTAATTGACTGGTCCCCTGCCCAAAGATTTCGGGCCTTGTGCCTATAGCAGAAAAGAATATAGAAGGAACATCTGACGTAACTATTAGCATTTCTTGACTCATTCAAATAGAAAACAAAGATGTCTTAAAGTTATAGATGGCGGTGGAAATATCAAACTGTATTTCGTTTTTAAGTTAATAGTGAAATCCACTCTGGTAGGCTCCCATCAGCAGTTTCACACTTGGATCTCATAGTTCCGAAGTGAATTTCTGCACTGTTTAACCATATTGTGCCTATCTCATACATATACATGTGCGTGTGTGTGTGTGTGTGTGTGTGTGTGTGTGTGTGTGTGTGTAAAAGAAAGTACATGAGAATACCTACAAATCTCCACACATACATACATACATACATACATACAAAGAAGAATACCCTGTTATTGATGTTGAAATTCCAATAAAGGACCTTTGGATCTAGGTTCAAAGCCAGATTTTTCTCCATTGGCAAGAAATTTTGAAATACAACTGAACAATGACATATATACATACATGCATGCTGGTATGTAAAAGAACTGACGAGAAAAATACGTAGCCCAAACCATTGTAACCAAAAAGAAATCCCAGACTGCATGCAGCATTGTTGGTTGTTAAAAATTGTTTTTCAATTTCACAAAAGCCAAAACAATACGTGTTATAAGAAACAAGACAAGTATATTGTTTTCTATTTTACCTTGTGTTTTGCTATTTGAACATTTTGGGGTTAGGTGAGCGAGGCGACCACTCCACAGGCCCTCGCTTCCCATTCCAACTATCAGGGAATATTGCGTTCAGCCAATCACGGACAGTCAGTGAATAATGTGGAGGAGCACCATTCTGCTGCTAGCATAATTCTTCAAAGTTCTCTTGTCCCTTTAACTTAGGGAGAACTTGGTTTTGTAAAAGTTTCAGATACGTGACCCTATTTACGCCACCTTCAATAAAGAATGGCCCCACGAGTCCGTTGTAATTCACACCTGCACACACCATTATGCCAGGACTCTTGTGGACATACCCAATCATGATTCGAGTATTTTCTCGTCTCCAGTACACACGGTTATACGGAACGACACTCCGTGAAACATAAAATTTTGACTCATCAGTCCAGACAACTTGTTCTTCCAATGTTGGATCATTATTCAACATGTCCAGCCATTTTTCTGCAAACTGCAAACGATGATCTGGATCATCTTCCATTAATCCATGAATCAAACGAAGGATATAAGGATACAGTTTCATATCATGGAGCGTGTCTTAAAGATGTCTTTGAGAGAAAAAATGAGTTCGATCTCATTCCACATAGCGGAACATCTTGCAAGTGACAAAAGGAGGAAAAAATTGGTACACAAGCCACGACTAACTTTCAGCCGAGGAGACTGGGGCCACGTGTAATTGGGTGCCTTGCTCAAGACAACAGCTTAAAGCTCCGGTTAAGGAATATCATAATGACGACATCGTGAATTTGAGTCTAACGCACTAAGCTACGCACACACACACCCACTCATATATGTATATATATATATATATATATATATATATATATATATATATTTATACATATATATAGGCGTATGTTCGTGTGTTTATACGTATGTACATATTTATAGATGTATAAATACATCTTACACTATACTTGAATTCATTTCTGTTGATGCAAAATAAAACAAATATAAGTAGAAAGATTATTATTAATATTACAAAATCATTATTTGACATTTGGTTATTCTGAAGTAAAATACATCCATATTGAAATTATTTCGGCTTTAAAAGGCTTCAAGCTTAAATCTTTCTAACTGAAATAAAATGCATTTCAGTAAGAGATGAATATCTTGAACACCGACTCTATTTGAGTCTGTGGATTTAATGTGTAGCATTGAAAGGTAACGGCTTTGGCACTGACAGTTATAAACTTCTAGACGACGTAAATAGAGCGATTAGTAGGCGCCTCGAAGGTGGTATAAATTAGCACCACTCAATAGAGTAGCATGAATACAAAATTTGAGCAAGCTCCCAAGGGCTGCATTATTTATGCTGCCTTCGAATTTACTTGGAAATATATCAACGAGAAGTTCTAGGATACCGGTTTGTTCACAAATTGCTAGTATAGGAATATGTAATGAGGTGCGTGCTTTGCTACTGCTTATATATATATATATATATATATATATAT